>NW_024081413.1:805720-893380 GCF_003009895.1 Hyaena hyaena
ACCCTAGAGGAGAAAGCAGGAAACAACCTCCTTGACCTCCACCGCAGCAACTTCTTACTTGACACATCCCCAAAAGCAAGGGAATCGAGAGCAAAAATAAACTGTTGGGACCTCATCAAGATTAAAAGCTTCTGCACAGCAAAGGAAACAACCCAGAAAATTAATAGGCAACCAACGGAATGGGAAAAGATAGTTGCAAATGACATATCAGATAAAGGGTTAATATCCAGGTACTTTTAGAAAATGAGAAAGGCAGTATAAGGCAGAGTAGAGAGGATTTCTAACTTAATGGTAAGCCAGGAAGAGTGATTGGAAACTTTCTTTTCCTTCCAAACCTGCATTCTCTCTTGTGTTCCCATAAGCATTCATTGAAAGATGTTTAAGATATCTGATCCTCCATGATACTCTGCTGCAGATCCTTGAACCCCTGTCTAGACCAAACCTCTCCCCAGAGCACATAGAAGTCTGACTTGTCTTTGGCACAGTCATCTCTCCCACTTCTCTTCAAGCTCCTGTTCTCAAATTTCAACCTGTAGCTTTTACAGTTGCAAGCCCAGCTTCAGTCCCACCACAACCCCTCCTCTGGCCAGTTGTCTAATATCATAGTGGTGGCTTGGTGCCTTCATTTTCTGGTGGAGCCAAACTTACTAGATGGAGACAGTGACCTCTTCCACAGAGGGATGTTCCTAGCTCTGTGTGAAACTCTTATACTCTGGCTTTCAAAAAGGAGAATATATGCCTGAGCTTCAGCTTCCTGTTTCCCCAGGGAAAGACTGGACAATCAGTTGCCCAGCGTTTACTTATCCTTCAGGGAAAAAGCTTTCCTCTCAGCTCAAGTTGTGCAATCTCCAGCCTGAGGCAGTACTGACTCTTAGGATATAGGGAGAGGCTCAGAGTTAATTACCCTGCACCAGTTGAATGGGTTGAATACGATCCTTAGGAAATGAAAGTATGGTTAATTATACAAAAGTGAAAACTTAGGGCAAGAAGGTTCAAGGCAGGAGTGCCTGGATGACTTAGTTGGTTGAGCCTTTAAAGTTAAGCATCTGACTTTGGTTCATATCATGGTCTTATGGTCTGTGGGTTTGAACCCCAAGTTGGTTCTCTGCTGTCAGTGTGGAGCCACTTCAGATCCTCTGTCCCCCTCTCTCTCTGCCCCTCCCCCCTACTTACTCTCTCTCTCTCAATATAAATAAATAAACTTAAAAAAAATAAGCCCCTGAGTTAAAAAAAAGTTCAAGGTAAAATGTCAGTGTACCAAGTTTTGATTTTCCAGAAACATATTATTAGAAAGTATGCATAATATACATAAAACCAATCATGTGCACTTCTATACTGATAGTTTGTAGTAACTATGAAACATTCAGATTCCCTCCATTATATAAATATAAATAAATAAATAAATAAATGATTTTTAGAGAGAGAGAGTGCAAGCGGGGTAGAGGGGCAGAAGGAGAGAGAGAAAGAGCCCAACATTGGGCTTGATCCCATAACCCTGGGATTATGACCTGTGCCAAAATCAAGAGCTGGATGTTCAATGGACTAAGCCACCCGGGCATCCCATAAATTAACATTAATGGCGTACACAATATAATATTACTCAGCCATCAAAAAGAATGAAATCTTTCCTTCTGTAGCAACATGGATGGAGTTAGAAAGTATTATGGTAAATGAAATATCAGTTAGAGAAAAATACCATGTGATTTCACTCATGTGGAACATAAGAAATGAGACAGATGAACATCAGGGCAAAGAGACAGAGACAGAGACCCAATACAGGCTCTTAACTATAGAAAACAAACTGATTGTTGCTCAAGGGGAAGTGGATGGGAAGGAAGATGGGTTAAATGGGTGATGGGTATTGAGGGCACTTGTGATGACAACCAGGTGTTATATATAAATGATGAATCACTAAATCTACTCTAGAAGCTAATACTCCTTTATATGTTAAATAACTAGAATTTAAATAAAAGCTTGAAACAGTAAACAAATAAATCATTATGAAAAATAACAACTAAGTTAAAAAAAAAAGATTAAAACAAATGAAACAAACAAAAACACCTTTGTGATTTTATGGAATATTCCCTAAATAGGATTTCCCGAGAAAATGTAGTCATAGTAAAACAGAGTTTGGCTTGTTCAAATTGAAGGTTTTTCCATTGAATAATGGAAAGTTTACACTAAAATTCACAGATACATAACAGACTAGAGGAGATACTAGCAATATCTGGCCAAAAGGGGCGCTAAGATTTAAATTATGCACGGAGGGGCACCCAGGTGGCTCAGTCGGTTAAGGGTCTGACTTCAGCTCAGGTCATGATCTCAAGGTTCGCGAGTTTACGCCCTGCTTCAGGCTTTGTGCTGACAACTGGAACCTGGAGCCTGCTTTGGATTCTGTGTTTCCCTCTCTCTCTTTCCCTCCCATAGTCATGTTCTGTCACTCTCCATCTCTCCCTATCAAAAATAAACATTAAAAATTTTAAAAAAATTATGCATGGAGATTTTGCAAAAAAATATGCAAGAAAAACAAAATTAATAGGAAAAGCAGGCAAAGGGTGTAAAACTAATTCACAGCATGAAAATTACAAATGGCTAAACAGTATATTAACAATGCAGAGTTATCAGGAGAAAATCATATTAAAATAATGAGATACTATTTTATATCCACCAAACATAAAAAAAAGATAGCATCAATTGGTGTAAGGAATGTGAAGAATTAAGAAACTAGAAATTTCTAGTGAGATTTTATAAGTGTTTTGGAGATAAAGTTGGTAATTCCTAGTGAAATTAAATATTTTTACTTTATAACTAAAGAAAACACTCTGACACATATACCTATTTTAGGACTATAAAAGAAGTATACTATAAACATATTGACATTAACAGTAATTATAGGTCACTTGGGTGTTCACTACTTCTATAAAAAATGCACATGATGGGAATTGAATAGCAATGAAAAAGAATAACTTACTCAGAACAACATGGATGATTGTTTAAGATTTAATGTTGAGTGAAAACAAAGAATAACGTCAGATTTATGGTCCAATATTATTTATAAAATTCAGTATCCAAATCATCCTCCCATAGATGAACATGCAGTTACATAAGCATATCTAAGATTAATTGAAAAGATACATTTTAAGAACACTGGAGCTTTCGGGGCGCCTGGGTGGCTTAGTCGGTTAAGCGTCCGACTTTGCTTGGGTCATGATCTCACGGATCGTGGGTTCGAGCCCCGCGTCAGGCTGTGTGCTGACTGCCAGTTCAGAGCTTGGAGCCTGTTTCAGTCTGTGACTCCCTCTCTCTCTGACCCTCCCCTGCTCACACTGTCTCTCTCTCTCTCCTAAAAATAAATAAAACATTTTTTAAAAAATTAAAAAAAAAACACAACACTGGAGCTTTCACTTTTCTTTTTTTTTCTTTTTTAAAAAATTTATTTCTGGGAGAGACACAGCATGAACAAGGGAGGGTCAGAGAGAGAGGGAGACACAGAATCCGAAACAGGCTCCAGGCTCTGAGCTAGCTGTCAGCACAGAGCCAGACGTGGGGCTCGCATCCACGAACCGTGAGATCATGACCTGAGCCAAAGTCGGCCGCTTAACTGACTGAGCCACCCAGGCGCCCTGAGCTTTCACTTTTCTAAAGGGAAAAGAAATAGGAGCAGAGTTGAGATATCCAGGAGACAGAAAAATAGAGGAAAAGAAGGCCTTTAAAGAAACTGATGCTGATGCCACAGCACAGGGAACATAGTCAGTGGTATTATCATAGTGTTATATGGCAACAGATGGGAGCTACTGATGATGAGCACAGCATAACTGCATACATTCGTTGAATCACTATGTTGTACAACTAACTAATGCAACATTCTGTGTCAGCTGCAATCAACTTAAAAAATAATGAAAAATAAAGAAAGAAAAAAATAAAGGAACTGATGATGCTTGCTCCCATAATTTGAAGGGTATGAATATTTCACATGAGGCTCAAAATGAAAAATAAAATAAACAAATGTTTCCTGATACACAGTTGTATATACATCACATTTGAAAATCTTTCAGTACAGTAAAAGATATGATAGGATTTTCTTTTAGAAAAGCACATTGCATTCTCTCAGGAATATATTTTTCAAGTTACTCTACCATTATTATCATTATGATGCCATCATAAAAGTCATGATAAGTTAACATCAATCCACTCAATAACATGGTTTGGGAGGCACCTATCTAACAAATGGTCTGCTGGAAACCCATAAGAACTTCTGAGTGAGCTTATTGGACCCATGGAGAGCACTGAGAGTACATGGGAAAATGATTGCGAACATGGATGGATGTAAGATCCCTACCCCAGGAGGCTAACTGCCTACAGAACACAGTCAATGTTGGGCTGGATTACCACAGTTCCTTCCTATTAGAGAGAATCATTTTCTTCTCCTTCTTGCCTGCCTGCCTGCCTGCCCCAAGAGGGCTTTTTAGGCACAACAAAGTGGGATGGACTAGTTCTCAGAGGGCAAAGTCCCTGAGGCTTTGAAATTATAACTATACCCGGATAGTTCAGGAACTAAACAGAACTCCAATATAAGTGGAGCCAGACCCTTGCTCATATCCTCTGTAAGTGAATCTGGATAGAGGGTACCTGAGAGATGGCTATACCAAGATTAGCCAGGATGTGGGGGAGACCTTTCTCTTCAGTCCAGATTTCTGCTCCATTCCATTCCTGAGTCAGCACTGCTGAAGAGGTCTGCAAACAGGGTTGTAGACATTTCATTCTGTCTCAGGTCAGAGAGCAAATGTAAGAAGCTGTGTTCTGGGACCATCCCTTTTGCCTTTTCTGATATTTTACAGGGTGATGCCAGATGCAGAGAAGCGGGAATATGTCCGTAGCAGATGAACAGCGGTGGGGGTGGAAACCCTGAAGAGTGTATCATCTGCAGCTTAGTTTAGATGATTTGGAGTTTTTAACTGAACATATTGAAGGGACTTTTAAGGCAAAGAATCAACACGCAATGCTTGAATCATGGAGGAGGAATTAAATTTATTCTAAATAACATTAGAAGTTGAAGTCAGAGACCATAATTGGGGGTCAGTGGGAGTAAGAAAGTAGTTCCTCAGATTAAGCTTTATTTGAAGAATTTCTAAAAGCAGAAAACTATGCCCAGAAAATCACTGGTTACACTCAGTAACATACTAAACAATATTTTGGAGAGATGTGTCAAGTTCTGTCTGAGTTTCTGGAGTTAGGTTATCCCTATAAGTAATTAATGAATAAATAATAATAATAACAATAATAATAGACACAAAGTAAAAGGAAACAAGAAGAAAATGGAATTCTGAGCAGTGAAAGCAGGAGTCAGAGCTGTAAGTGCAAGAACAAGGGAGATTCCAGATTTCTGGAAAACTGCCCAAGGATTTTAGGTGCATTGGGATGGAGGTGAGAGAAACCTAAAAACATATAAAAATGCCAGTTAAGCTATGCATTTCTATATCACTGTGGTGACATGGAACATAGGTGTATTAGTGCATTCACTGGTTTGGACCTAACTTTTATTTCTTCCACATCCAAACGCTCCTAATTAAACTGGAAATATACACAATATCACTGAATCTCAGTTATCCATTTCAAAAAATAAATTGTTAAAATGCTGTACTTACCCTACCTACTTTGGAGTGCTATGAGTCACACATGAAATATTATGTTTAACATTCATCCCCAAATTGCCAGTCACTACTAATGTATTCTGTTAGCAAGAGAACAAGGATTGGGAGCCCATCTAAATCTCTTCTACATATTAGGTAGGAGCCATGCCTGGCAGACACCAGCTGCACAAACCCTTGCTTAGGGAAGCAGAGGATTAGGAGTAAAGAGAAGAGCCTTGGAAGGGAATGCCCCTCCTCCCTGGTCTGAGAGCAAGCCCCAAACGCTGGCTGACAAGCTCTCCTGATGGGGAGAATGTAACAGCAGCCAGCTGAGCAGAACTGGAACTGCAGGTAGGGAATAGAAAATCCTATCTGTTAACAAAAATTCTATTTGAACCAAGAAAAAGAGTGTTTCTAAAATAATGGGGTTTTGGAATGGTGGGGGTCAAGAGCTGATGGCCAAGAAAGAATTCTTGAGATGTGTTTGGTGCAAAAAGGTGATTTTATTGTAGGATTTTTGTTTTTTACCTCAATACCTAGGGTTTCTTGTCTCACAGCTTCGAAGAATAAAGAGGTGGGCACAAAATGAGCAGTAGGCAAAACTTTATTAGAGTAGTATAAGAAAGTAGGAATAGTATGAAAGCTCTCTTTACAGAGGGGGCATTTGAAAATGAGTACCCGTTGGGGCGCCTGGGTGGCTTAGTCGGTTAAGCGTCCGACTTTCCGACTTTCGCTTAGGTCATGATCTCGCGGTTTGTGGGTTCGAGCCCCGCGTCGGGCTCTGTGCTGACTGCCAGCTCAGAGCCTGGAGCCTGTTTCAGTCTGTGACTCCCTCTCTCTCTGACCCTCCCCTGCTCACGCTGTCTCTCTCTCCTAGAAATAAATAAAACATTAAAAAAAAAAAAAAAAACTTTTAAAAAAAAGAAAATGAGTACCCGAGACTATAGGCAAAGGTCTGTTTTACAAGGTTTTGGTCACCATCCTTCCCCCCTTCCCCAAGCCTTCTTGTTTCTTCTCAGGTCCTTCCCTTATTGGCTAGGTAACTCTAAATGTCTACTCATTCCTTTTTTTTTTTTTTTTTAAATTTTTTTTTTAATGTTTTATTTATTTCTAGGAGAGAGAGACAGAGACAGCGTGAGCAGGGGAGGGTCAGAGAGAGAGGGAGTCACAGATTGAAACAGGCCCCAGGCTCTGAGCCGGCAGTCAGCACAGAGCCCGACGCGGGGCTCGAACCCAAGAACCGCGAGATCATGACCTAAGCGAAAGTCGGACGCTTAACCGACTAAGCCACCCAGGCGCCCCTACTCATTCCTTTTTGATTGGCTCATTTCTATTGTATAAGGGATGCTCTATGGCCATACCATTCCTTGTGGGTCATATGTTTTTGGTCAGATCTTTTGTCAAATTCCTGAGGGTGACCTGATAGAGAATAGGTGGCATCTGTTACATTCCTAAAAGGAAACTTACACCTGAGGGGGTTTACTGTGGTCAGACGCTCCCAGCATTGTTGCAGAATATGTGTTTCTCCCTCATCCTGGGGACTCAGGTCTCATCTTTCCCTCTCTGCCTATTTTATCCTATCTTTCTCTATCATAATTTTATTAAAGCACTGAGAGAAGACCCTTGGGCACTGGGGTTGTAAAAAATGACCAGTTATATACCATGGAGTTGGGGGAGGTAAAGGCAAAATGGGTCCTCCTAAATGACTTTCATATGGTAAAGAGGACTCCTAAAATACCTGAGGCCTTGCTATTATTGTCAAGCTAAGGTTGTTTTCTCTCTGGTAAGACATTAACATTAAGTCAGTAGAGAGTTACAGGAGAAATGCTACACTGTGTATTTGCCTCAAGTATTTGTCAATGAGCTGCAAGTTATAAAAAATTTAACTATATACATTTCCTTCTTTTCTTTGTTCCCCAAATCATTATAGACGGAGGGTGATGTTGGGGCTACAGGAAACTGAACCTATAGGTGTCTGGAGATTAGGTGGTTGATAAGATTGCCTTTTGCTTATTATTTACTAAGACTTATGTAAACTGATGGAGACATATCCTGCATGACTGTGGTCTCCATCAGTTAACCATTTGTTTTTTCCTTTCATTTGTTCTTGGGCAGCCAGGAGTGCCTGACTAATGTCCCACATATGCCACCCCCCACTAGGGGGAACGCTGTTAACTTGGCTTTGCCCTCAGCTTGCCTAATGCTCCCTCATCATAAAGATATGAAAACATTGTTGAGATCTGGGTCAGGATGTAATAAAACATCCTACCTTGCTACTCTACATCCACTCCAAGCTACTGCTCTTCCATCAGATTCTATTGTCAAAACTATTCATGGTATCATGGGTGAAATTTGTGTTTTCTTTTTTATAGGATTGATGGGGCCAACAAATTATCATATAATTATTCATGAGATCCAGAGGAGTCCTAGAAATTACTCTAATCCAACCCACTGTATTAAGCTGGAAGATTAGTGTAATACAGTAATGAGTGGATACAGTTGTGAGATTTAATTTCCCTTGTTGGTAATGTGATATTATAACATATATCATAGGGTGTTGAATAATTCAATGGGATGAAGCCCTAGGATACTTGAGCACAGTTAGAGAAAATGGTAAAAGTTCCTAAATTAATATGCAATTTATCTTATATAGTGAACCTCAAGAGTAATAAATAGGAAGTACTTAAACTCCCAATGAAAAAGTGTTTCTAAACCCACAAAGTAATGGTTTAACAGAGGCTTTGGTGCATGTAGACAGATAGGAATGGACCTGGAGCACAGCACAAAGGAAAAACGTATGAATTCACATGACTCTGGATGATCAGCTAGGACTCTCGAGTTTCACCTAAGTAAAGCAAATTGTTCTAAATTCATGTGTCATAAGTCAGTATCTAATTTTTACCCTAATTTTACAGATAACTAAAAGAAAGCTGTAGAAATATATGACAAAATATGACAGCACACCAAAATGGCACCATCTTTATTGAGGTTCCAGACTTCCTCCTAAATTGTTTTGTCAGGTCCCCTAGCTAGCAGCTCTGGTTGTCCCTGCCCCTCAGCCTTCTCTTCCTTCTGGCCATGGGAGCCAATAGTGTTCTCCTGATCACCATCTGGCTGGAGGCCTCTCTACATGAGCCCATGTACTACCTGCTCAGTATCCTCTCCCTGCTGGACATTGTTGTTTGCCTCACTGTCATTCCCAAGGTCCTGGCCATCTTCTGGTTTGACCTCAAGTCCATCAGTTTCTATGCCTGCTTCCTCCAGATGTTCATCATGAATTGGTTCTTTGCCATGGAATCCTGCACATTCATGGTCATGGCTTATGACCCATATGTAGCCATCTGCCACCCACTGAGGTACCCATCCATCATCACTGACCAATTTGTCGCCAAGGCTGCCATTTTTATTTTGGCCAGGAATAGAATTATTACAATGCCTATCCCCATTCTGTCTTCCCAATTCCATTATTGTGGGACAAATGTCATTGACAATTGTATCTGTGCCAATATGGCTGTCTCCAGGCTCTCTTGTAATGATGTCACTATTAGTCGCATCTACCAGTTTGTTGGAGGCTGGACACTGCTAGGATCCGACCTCATTCTCATCTTCATCTCCTACACCCTCATACTGCGAGCTGTGCTCAGACTCAAGGCAGAAGGTGCTATGGCCAAGGCTCTGAGCACATGTGGCTCCCACTTCATCCTTATCCTCTTCTTCAGCACCATCCTTCTGGTCTTCGTGCTCACTCATGTGGCTAAGAAGAAAGTCTCGCCTGATGTGCCAGTCTTGCTCAATGTCCTTCACCATGTCATCTTCTCAGCCCTCAACCCCATTGTGTATGGAGTGCGAACCCAGGAGATCAAGCAAGGGATCCAGAGATTACTGAAGAAAATGTGCTAATTAGGACAAGATCTCTGCACTCCTAATATAGGATGAGTTTGAATCAATAATGGGTGAGTGGGCTGAAATTCATAGCTATTGGCTATTGTCTTTTTAAATAAAACATAAGTTTCATTGAATGTTTCCCTTTCTCTCACTTCTCCTTTAACAATATCTTTGACCCCTTTACCTTTTTCCCATGCATCTTATCCTATTTTGACAAAATACTGGGATTTCTTAGACAGGTACTTTAGTGAGAATTTTATTCCTGAATATACAGCTATTAATAATGCCAGGCCTTTGTATTCTTGAATATACAACTCTGGATATTTTTGGGTAGAGTTGTGTAATATGTAACTTGTTTTTAATCTCATTTTTATAGAAGGGAGCATTTTGGAAAAAAGCAGATAGGTGTGAAATTTCAGTACTGAATGTTGGGAGGTTGCTTGTGGTCTATAATTTGGTCTGAAATTGGGTGGTCTTTTGAAATGTACATTGCAAGAGGACTGGGATTTTGCATGGATTTCTCATTGTGCAACAATTAGCAATGAATTTGATTGGATTTAATGGGCTTCTAAATTCTCCTCTCCATTGTGTTTGTGCTTTGGACATTTATCTTTTGGATCTAGGGTGTCATACTTTATAGTGTGCACACATAGCTGTGTTAATGAGTGAAGAACTGTAAGGATTGTAATATATGATCCAGTAATAATAATTTAAAATGTTGAAAACATATTATCTAAATGTTGCATCATATTAATTAGACAATTTACATGCACACTTTGTGTTCTGGGAGTTCTGTTAGATATTAAAATACAAAAATAGAATAGTGTTTCTTTAATATCTCTCATGAATTTCCAGTGGGACTGAGCCCCTCTTGTGCACAGCAATAACCTACTCATCAATGCATCCTGTATGGTCAATTTAGTGAATCACAACCAAAACTGCACCCTGTGGTGGAATAGTACAGAGACTTGAAGGGATATAGAGGTGGTCCACAAACAAATATCTACTTAAATTCATTAGTATAGTTCCTGCAGAAACCAGAGCTCACAGTAGAAAAACGTGGACAAAAATAAATTTTACCAAGTTGTAGCTTCAATACAACTGTAGTGTCAGATATGGCAAATGACCTAAAACTGACAAGGTCTCTACCATTTACTGTGAAGATATTATTCTGGCTGATGTGTTCTTCTCAGTTAGTTCCCACCCAGAAAATATACCAAGAGCAGTTTCTGTTGAACTGGTGTAGGCAGAGTGCACAGTTACGGACTTATCTAGACTACATTAACTATTTTGTTCTTTGTCACAATATAGACCACAAGAACCTAAAATATTGTTTTAAATGATTTTTTTAAAGAATATTTTTAAATGAATTTATTTTGTTTTTAGTTTTATTCATCTATTTTTAAATTCCAGTTTAATTAACATGCAGTGTTATATTAGTTTCAGGTATACAATATAGTGATTCAGCAATTCTTTACATTGCTCAATGATCATTATGCTAAGTGTACTTTTGATTCTTTTCACGTATTTCACCCTTTCCCCACCCACCTCCCCTCTGGGAACCACCAGTTTGTCTTCAATATTTAAGAGTCTCGTTTTGTCCATTCCTTTTTTTCTTTGTTAATTTGTTTTGTTTCTTAAACTCCATATTTGTATGAAATCATTTGGTATTTGTTTTTCTCTGACTGACTTACTTCACTTAGCATTGTACCCTGTAGATCCATCTATATTTTTGCAAATGGAAAGATTTCATTCTTTTTTATGACTGAAAATATTCCATTCTATATGTATACCACATCTTCCTTGTCCACTATTCTATCAAGACACTTGGGGTGATTTCATAATTTGGTTATGGTAAATAGGGTGCAGTAAACATACTGGTGCTTATATCTTTTCAGATTAGTGTTTTAATATCCATGGGTAAATACCCAGTGGTGGAATTGCTTGCTCATATGGTAATTCTCTTTTAATTTTTTGAGAAAATTCCATACTTTTTTTTACAGTGCCTGCACAGTTTGCATTCCTACCAGCAATACAAGATAATTCATTTTTCTCCATATACTCACCAACACTTGTTTCTTGTGTTCTGGATTTTAGCCATTGTGATAGGTGTTAGGTAATATCTCATTGTGGTTTTGATTTGTATTTTCCTGATGATCAGTGATATTGAGCATCTTTTAAATTGCCTGTTGGCAATTTTTATATCTTTTTTGGAGATATGTCTGTTAAAGCCTTCTGCCCATCTTTTAATTGTATTATTCATTTTTCTGGCATTGAATTATATAAGGTCTTTATCTATTTTGGATATAAACCTTTTTCTCAGGTATTTCAGGTCCAGATATCTTCTCCCATTCTGTAGATCATCTTTTAGTTATGTTCATTATTCACTTTGCTATGCAGAAGATTTATTTTGATGTAGTCCCCAGAGTTTATTTTTGCTTCTGTGTCCTTTACCTTAGAAGACATATCTAGAAA
This sequence comes from Hyaena hyaena, assembly GCF_003009895.1. Lineage (NCBI taxonomy): Eukaryota > Metazoa > Chordata > Mammalia > Carnivora > Hyaenidae > Hyaena > Hyaena hyaena. Next base: position 817,711 of record NW_024081413.1, read on the forward strand.
AATGTTACTAAGGCTGATGTCAGACAAATTACTGCTTATGCTCTTTTCTAGGATTTTTTATGGTTTCAGGTGTCACATTAGGTCTTTAATCTGTTTTGAGTTTATTTATGTGTATGGTGTAAGAAAGTGATCCAGTCTCACTCTTTTGGATGTAGCTATCCAGTTTTCCCAACAATATTTGTTGAAGAGACTGTCCTTTTCCCTTTGCATATACTTGCCTCCTTTGTCATAGATTAGTTGACCCTGTAGTTGTGGGTTTATTTTTGGGTTCTTTATTTTCTTCTATTGATCTATGTCTATTTTTGTGACAGTACCATGCTGTTTTGATAACTACAGCTTTGTAGCATATCTGTATATCTAGCATTCTTATATCTCCAGTTTTGTTCTCCTTTTGAAGATTACTTTGTGTATTCGGGGTCTTTTGTGGTTCCATACAAGTTTTAGGCTTATTTGTTCTAGTTCCCAGAAAAATGTTACTGGTATTTTGACAGGAATTGCTTTAAATCTGTAGATTACTTTGGGTAGAATGAACATTTTAACAATATTTGTTTTCCTAATCCGTGAGCATGGAATATCTTTCCACTTGTTTGTGTCATCTTTAATTCTTTTCATAAATGTTTTATCATTTTCAGAGTACAGATCTTTTACTTCCTTGGTTAAGTATATTACTAGCTGTGTTATTATTTTGGGTGTAATTGTAAATAAGATTTCTTAATTTCTCTTTTAGTTTTTTGGTGGAGTCTTTTTTTTTTTAATTTAAATTCAAGTTAGTTAACATATAGTGTAGTCTTGGCTTCGTGAGTAGAGCCCAGTGATTCATCTCTTACAAATGAAACTCAGTGCTCATACCAAAAAGTGCCCCCCCTTAATTCCCTTCACCCATTTAGCCCATCACCCCCCACTTCCCCTCCAGCAAACCTGTTTTTTCTTTGTATTTAAGAGTCTCTTATGATTTGCCCCCTCTGATTTTATCTTATTTTTCCTTCTCTTCCCCTCTGTTATCTGTTTTGTTTCTCAAAGTCCACATATAAGTGAAATCATATAATACTTGTCTTTCTCTGACTGATGTATCTCACTTAGCACAGTATCCTCTAGTTCCATCTGTGTTGTTGCAAATGGCAAGATTTCATTCTTTTTCATCACTGAGTAGTATTCCATTTTGTGTGTGTGTGCGCGCGCGTGTGCATATATGTATATACACATACATCCATATATATATACATATGTATACATGCATATATACATATACACACACACACACACACACACACACACACACATATATATGGTCAACTCTTCTTTATTCATACATCAGTCGATGGACATTTGGGCTTTTCCCATAATTTGGCTATAATCTAGCCAAGCAGCAGTTGATAGTGCTGCTATAAACATTGGGGTGCATGTGCCCCTTCAAATAAGTATTTTTGTATATTTTGGATAAATACCTAGTAGTGCAATTGGTGGGTCATAAGGTAGTACTATTTTAATTTTTAATGAGGCTCCATGCTGATTTCCAGAGTGTTCGCTCTAGTTTGCATTCCAACCAACAGTGCAAAAATGTTCCTCTTTTTTTGCACCCCCCCAAACATGTTGTTTCTTGTTTTGTTCATTTTAGCTATTCTTACAGGTGTGAAGTGGCATCTTGTGGTTTTGATTTATATTTCCTTGATATTGAGTGACGTTGAGTATCTATCTTTTCATGGGTCTGTTAGCCATTGGGATTTCATCTTTGAAAAAAATGCCTGTCTATTAATGTCTTCTGCCTATTTCCTCTTTGCATTATTTCTTCTTTGGGTGTTAAGTTGGTAAATTCTTTACATTTTGGATACTAACCCTTATTAGACATGTCATTTGCAAATGTCTTCTCCCATTCAGTTGGTTGTCTTTTAGTTTTGTTGATTGTTTCCATCCATTCCAGGAAGGGATATTGTACTTTGTCAAATGTATTTTCTACATCTGTTGAAATGATCATATCTTCTTTATCCTTTCTCTTGTTGATGTGATTTATCACATTGATTGACTTACAAATATTGTACTACTCTTGCATCCCAGTAATAAATACCACTTGATTATGGTGAATGATTTTTTTAAATTGATTGTTGGATTTTGTTTACTAGTCATTTGTTGAGGATATTTGTGTCTATGTTCATGATGAATATTGGCCTGTAGTTCTCTTTTTTTGTAGTGTCTTCTTTCTGATTTTGGTATCAAGGTAATGCTGACCTCATATGATATACTTGGAAACTTTTCTTCTTCTATTTTTTTGAAAAATTTGAGAAGAATAAGTAGTAACTCTTGAAATGTTTGGTAGAACTCACCTCTGAAGGCATTTTATCCTGGACTTTTGTTTGTTGGGAATATTTTATTACTGACTTAATTTCATTGCTGATAATTGGTCTGTTCAAATTTATTTCTTCCTAGTTCAGATTTTGGATATTTTCTAAAAATTTATCCACATTTTCTTAATATTTATTGTCAAGTTGGTTTCCATATAACACCCAGTGCTCATCCCAATGAGTGCCTTCTTCCGTGCCTATCATCCTCCTTCCCCTCCCCCCCACCCCATCAGTCCTCAGTTTGTTCTCAGCATTTAAGTCTCTAATGGTTTACCTTCCTCCCTCTCCCCCACTATTTTTCCCCTTCTTCTCCCCCACAGTCTTGCGTTAAGTTCCTCCTAATCCTCCTATATGTGCAAATATATGGTATTTGTCCTTCTCTGCCTGACTTATTTCACTCAGCATACACCCTCAAGGTCCAACCATGTTGCTACACATGGCCAGATTTCATTCTTTATCATTGTCATGTAGTATTCCATGGTATAGATAAACCACATCTTCTTGATCCATTCTTCCATTGATGGACACTTAGTCTCTTTCCATGTTTTGGCTATTGTTGAGAGTGCTGCTATGAACATTGGGGCACATGTGCCCCTATGCATAAGCACTTCTATATCCCTTGGGTATATTCCTAGCAGTGCTATTGCTGGGTCATAGGGGAGTTCTATTGTTAATTTTTTGAGGAACCTCCACACTGTTTTCCAGAGGGGCTGCACCAGTTTACCTTCCCACCAACAGTGTTGGAGGGTGCCCGTTTCTCCACAACCTCTCCAGCATCTAGAGTCCTCTAATTTGCTCATTTTGGCCATGCTGATTGGCTTGAAGTGGTATCTCAGTGTGGTTTTGATTTATATTTCCCTGATGAGGAGGGATGCTGAGCATCGTTTCATGTATCTGTTGGCCATCTGGATATCCTCTTTGTAAAAGTGTCTGTTCATATCTTCTGCCCATTTCTTCACTGGATTGTTTGGTTTTCAGGTGTGGAGTTTGGTGAATTCCTTAGAGATATAGAACTAGCCCTTTATCTAATATGTCGTTTGCAACTATCTTTTCCCATTCTGTTGGTTGCCTATTAGTTTTATGGATTGTTTCCTTTGCTGTGCAGAAGCTTTTAATCTTGATGAGGTCCCAATAGTTCATTTTTGCTCTTGATTCCTTTGCCTTTGGGGATGTGTCAAGTAAGAAATTGCTGTGGTTGAGGTCCAGGAGGTTGTTTCCTGCTTTCTCCTCTAGGGTGTTGATAGTTTCCTGTCTCACGTTCAGGTTCTTTAACCATTTTGAATTTATTTTTGTGCATGGTGTGAGAAAAAGGTTTAGTTTCATTCTTCTGCATGTTGCTGTCCAGTTCTCCCAGCACCATATGTTAAAGAGAACTACACGCCAATATCCTTGATGAGTACAGATGTAAAAATCCCCAGCAAGACACTTGCAATTCGAATCCAACAGCATATGAAAAGAATTATCCAACACGATCAAGTGGGTTTCATTCCTGGGTTACAGAGTTGGTTCAATATTCGCAAATCAATCAATGTGATACATCACATCAACAAAAGAAAAGATAAAAACCTTATGATCCTGCTGATAGATGCAGAAAAAGCATTTGACAAAATGCAGCATCCCTTCTTAATAAAGACCCTAGAGAAAGTCGGAATGAAGGAACTTATTTAAACATTATAAAAGCCATCTATGAGAAGCCCTCAGTTAACATCATCCTCAATGGGGAAAAACTGAGAGCTTTCCCCCTGAGATCAGGAACACGACAGGGATGTCCACTCTCACCACTGTTGTTTAACATAGTGCTGGAAGTCCTAGCATCAACCATCAGACAACAAATGTAAATAAAAGGCATCAGAACTGGCAAAGAAGTTTTTTATACACCAACAATGAAGCAACAGAAAGAAAAATCAAGAAACTGATCCTATTCACAGTTGCACAAAAAAAATAAAATACCTAGCAATAAACCTAACCAAAGATACAAGAGATCTGTATGATGAAAACAACATAAAACTTATGAAGGAAATTGAAGAAGACACAAAGAAATGGAAAAACATTCCATGCTCATGGATTGGAAGAATAAATATAGTTGAAATGTCATTACTACCCATAGTAATCTACACATTCAATGCAATCCCCATCAAAATTTCACCAGCATTCTTCTCAAAACTAGAACTATCCTAAAATTTCTATGGAACCACAAAAGACTCTGAATAGCAAAATTAATATTGAAGAAGAAAACCAAAACGGGAGGTATCACCATCCCAGACTTTAGCCTCTACTACAAAGCTGTCATCATCAAGACAATATGGTATTGGCACAAAAACAGACACGTTGACCAATGGAATAGAATTGAGAACTCAGAATTGGACCCAAAAATGTACAGCCAACTAATCTTTGACAAAGCAGGAAAGAGTATCCAATGGAAAAAATTCAGTTACATTTTTATGTTGTCCCATTTGTTTGAATATAGTTGTTCATAACATTCTCTTATAATCCTTTATATTTCGTGATGTTGGTTGTTACTTCTCTTTCATTTCTGGTTTTGTTTATTTCTCTCTCTCTCTTTCTCTGTTTCTCCCCCACCCCGACACCTGTTTCTCTTTTGTATGATGAATATGGCTAAAGGTTTATCAATTTTGTTGATATTTTCTTAGAATCAGCTTCTGGCTTCATTGATTTGTTCTTTTTACTTTTTTAAGTTTCTCTTTTGTTTATTACTCCTCTAATCTTTATTATTCCCTTCCCTCTACTGGTTATGTATTTTGTTTGTTCTTTTTGTAGCACTTTTAGGTGTAAGGTTAGTTGTTCATTAGAGATTTTTCTTGCTTCTTGAGCTAGGCCTGTATTGCTATAAACTTCCTTCCCTTTAAGAACAGTTTTTGCTGCATCACAAAGATTTTTGACCTTTGTGTTTTCATTTTAATTTGTCCCTATGTATTATGCAGGTTATTTAACCTTTATGTATTTTGTGGTCTTTCCAGATTATTTCTTGTGGTCAATTTTTAGTGTCATGGTGTTGGGTCAGAAAATCTGCATAGTATGGCTTCAATCTTTTTGAAATTATTACAAGTTGTTTTGTGGATCTGTTCTGGATAATGTTCCTCGTGCACTTGGAAAAGGATGTCTGTTTTGCTGTTTTAGGATGGTATGATGTGAATATATTTGTTAGATCCATCTGATCCAATTCAAAAGCATTAAAAAACATTCATAAAAGATCCATTCAAAACCCCCATTTTCATGTTGATTTTCTGTTTGAATTATCTATCCATTGATGTAAGTGGGATGTTAAAGTCCCTTACTAGTATTGTATTCCTATGGATTACTTTATGTTTGTTAATATCTGCTTCATGGTTTTAGTTGTTCCCATCTTGGGTCCATAAATATTTGTAATTGTTATACATTCTTGTTGGATTGTTCCCTTTATGATTATGTAGTGTTCTTCTTTGTCTTTTAATACAATCATTGTTTTAAAGTGTATTTTATCTGATATAAGTATTGCTCCCTGGCTTTCGTTTCACTTCCATTTGCAGATAAATGTTTTTCCATCCCTTTACTTTCAATCTGCATGTGTCTTTAGGTCTGAAATGGATCTTGTAAGCAGAATACAAATGGATCTTGCTTCTGCTCATTTATCCCTTCCATCACTCCACTCCTATAGAACCTAGGACATTTTGACACTCCAATCTCACTGATCCACTGTATGGATGACATCATATTAATCAGTTTGGTTACACAGAAAATGTCAATAACCTTAGATTACGTGATAAGACACAGGTACATGGCAGGGTAGAAAAGAAATACCAAAAAGATTCATGAGTTTGCCTTATTCAGGATGTTTTTACATTTCCAGTGATTGGGAGCATGCTCAGACATCACCCTCATGTATAAGAACAAACTACTGTATCTTTCACCTCTTATCACTAATAAAGAGGCCTTTTTGGATTTTGGAGACAACATGTAATACCCTTGAGAATTCTGATATGATCAATGATCTGTTCAACAGGTGACGTTCAAGGTTAATATTTTTTTTTTTTTGAGAAGGCTGACAAATTTTTATTCGAGCCAAGAGCAAAAGGGAACTCTGGAGCACATTTAGGCTGAGGTTCAAGCAGCCCTACTTCTCAGACCATTGCATTTGGGAGATACAATTGTGTTTGGGAGATACAATGATATTAATCGTAGATAAAGAATCTATGTGGACTCTCTGACAAGTCATAATATAAGGGCCCCAGGATAAGCCCATAAAGTTTGCAGCAAAGACTTCATCAGAGAGCTAGCCACCATTCAAAACACAGCTCCACCTGTCTGAGGCAAGAAATAGTCCACTGTACAAGCATAGCATCAACCCATACTACCAAGAGAATAGTATTTTTGGAGTTGCCTAGAGCAACTACAGAGGGCACAAATGACACTAGCTTTTGTCTCAGAGCTTATTTGACTTACTAATTTACATGAATGCACTTCCCTCTCCTAACACCTGTGGCTTCAAGGAAGCTCCCAATGAGTAGATAAGAGGGGAGGAAGAAGCTCAGGTCTATGAATGAATGGGGCAGCTCATGATGCGCAAGGTAGAAATGGATTATTGCCTCATTGCAGCTTCAATAATGGGTTAACCACAAAGATGAAGACAGTGCTCTGAGCAGTACATCTGGTCATCAACTTGGTACAAAGAGAGGATTAGTAAGATTTGAAAATCAGAGGCTAAGAAATTGGGGGAAAAAAGTATATGAATACCATAATGGGATTTGGCACAAAGCATGCAGATCTTTACAGTTCACATTAATGCTCACCTCAGAGCAGATGTCAGGGAAGAAATGAACAGCCAGGCAGCTAGAAGTCATGACTTCTAGAAACTTTGATTGGATATGAGAGGTATCTAGAATGACTGGTAAAAGAGGGAGATGAGGTACATGATTTATAGTTTCGGGACCAACTGCAGTAGCAAGAATATCTTAAATCCTTCTTTAGAAATTGTGACAGGCATTACCTGGAAGAACTAGTGGCAGGACAGAGCTAACTCACATAGGGAATGGGAGTATCTATCTGACCAGCACAGGGGTAAACTAGTGCAGATGTGCTGAGTGCCCTGCACTTCAATTACACACAAGCACTGTTCTGCAGACACCTGAAACTCTGTCTGAGAGTGTCCTCTCACTGTTGAAGCATGCTAGATTCTTGGTTTGGGCAGGACCAAAAATATTGGGGGATTAAAATTTTGAGAAACAGTTTTCAAATAGTGATGGATAAAAGTTATGGCAATATCTTTCCAATTCTTTGGATCATCACTTGTATCTATCTACTACCACAGTCTTTCCCTGATTCATCCTCGTGGCCATTGCTTTAATAATGGTGCTAGAAGCAAGTTATGTTACATAAGATCCTTGTATGTATGCTGGAAAGATATTTGAGATATCAGTGAGGTCTTATTGGATTCAAATTTTACTTCTATAGATATTGAGGTGTGTGGATCACTAGTGAGTACTTAAGAAACACCAGAGGCTAGACTTAAGAGAATAATATTAATTTTAGATGTTACTGAAGTTTTTGGGGGGTAAGATGGCAAAGGAGTAGGGCAACCATAAGCTTGCCTCCTCCCTTGAACACAGCTAGATAAATAACAAATCATTCTGAACACCCAAGAAATTGATCAGAAATCATAGAGAACAAGACTGTATATCTACAAACAAGAAAAATGATCCATGGAAGGTAGGAACTGCGTAGAGTTTGTGAGAGAGAAGAGTTGGAGGCACTCCCCAGGGGAAGGAGCCCTGACTGAGGTGGGAGTAGCAAGTGAGGAAGAGAGAGAGAAAAAGCTCTGGAAAAAAAAAAAAAGTGAAAACATATTCAGGGTACTGCACAAGAAACTACTCCCCAAAACCGTTGACAGGGGAAAATGAGAGAGTTAATGTACTGCCAGTCTTCTATAAGCAGAGGAGCACAGATTCTGAAGTTTTGAAGACCTGCAGAATTGCCAGGTTTGCACGTGGGAAACTGAGCAGTGGGAGAGTAGAGCTGAGCCCTGCAGCGGGCAGCCTGAAGATTCCCAGGGTCAACAGAGAGAAGCAGTTCCCCTGCTTGGAGTGCTTTTGGGAGAAGTGATATGACCTCTCCATGGACAAAGGACCCTGTGGGCACCACTGAGCTGTCCCACTCACCATTTTAGGAATAAAGGTGCTGGTTGAAGGCAGCAATCCCTTGCTCCAGCTGTGTGTTGCAATTTACCATAAACTCTGATCCTCTGTGTGGTCATGTGACTGTCTCTGTGACAAGATGTCACTGGACACAATGCAGAGAGACCCTTTCCTAGAAGACCAGGCAGGTCCGTGCTGTGGGGGCCTCTGAAGTGTGAGGTTTTGAAACACAACCATGCCTGAGATAAAACACAGGAGTACTATGCCATTGGTAGGCAGACAGCTCAGACACAGCCAAGGTGAGGTGGCGATCTGACAGAAACCAGGGACACGGGCAGGTCACTGTTTGAGCATCTGTGAGAGCTTATTGAAGAGGGGTGGCATGCATTTCCCTTAAGCCATTTTCTCCCTGCACCCTCTGCTTGATCTACCTCAGTGAGCTAAAGGGCACCACAAGTGGAGAACGGAGCTGCTACACCAGGTCCCTTTGTCCTGCACTCTGCAGGCACATCTCCACTATGGCAACTGCATCTAAGAATCAGAATACCAGGCATCTCCCCCAGAAGACCAGTACAAACCCTTTGCCCACACCAAGTCTACTGATTATAAGAGTGCTTCAGAGCTTCAGCTCTAGGGGAAAAAGTACCTTGTGTCCTTAGGCATTTGTTTGTTTGTTTTGTTTTTGTCTTTGCTTTTGTTTTATTTGATACAGAAAACAATTTTAAAATTCTATTTATTTGTTATTTTTTAAATTATTTTTTATATTTATAAATGTTTTAATTTTAATTTTTTCTTCTTTTTCTTGCTACATTTTTTTCTATCAAGCTTCTTGTAACAAGCAGAACAAAACAGAGCTAGGATCTAGCTATGTATTTTATCTTATTTAAAATTTTTTTCTTCAATTTTTATTTTGTTTTATTTGGCTTTTTTCCCTTTCTCTTCAAAATGACAAGAAGGAGGAGTTCACCCCAAAAGAAAGAACAGGAAGCAATGATGACCAGAGATTTAATTAATGCAGATATAAGTAAAATATATAAGTCTGAACTAGAAGTTAAGACAATTATAAGGATATTAGCTAAGCTTGAAAAAAAACATAGAAGACAGTAGAGAATCTGTTACTGCAGAGATAATATCTCATCAGGCCAAAATTAAACATAACTGATATGCAATCCCAAGCAGAGGCCATAAAAAACAAGATGGATGAAGCAGAGAAGTGAATCAGTGATATAGAACATAAAATTATAGAAAATAATGCAGCTGAAAAAAGAGGGCAAAGAAAGGTCATGGAATGAGAAGGCAGACTTAGGGAACTCAGCGGCTTATTAAAATGTACTAATAGTCACATCATAAGAGTCCCGGAAGGATAGGATTGAGTGGTATTGTGAAAGGCCATCTTCATGGTTGCTGGCCAGTTGTTTCACATTGTGTCAGGACTCTGATTTCATTCATATCATTCTTTCAGGTCATGAGAGACATGGGATTAATTCTCCACCTTAATCCTTATCAGAAGACCCTAGAGTGAAAAGTGATAAATCATTTAAAAAGCTCCCAGAGAACTCACTAGATTCTAGACATATTGTTTTTCTGTCCAAGATACATCCCAAACTTGATACCCTGAAAACAGTCTTAGGAATGATATAAAATTACATCATTGGAATGATGTAAAGTGATGTGCTTACTTTTAGAGGAACTTCTGTAATGTTACAATGGAGAATGGGTTGGAGGGGCAGTTGGAATTTGAAGTAAGTAGGGTGAAAGATGATGCTAGCCTGATCGAAATAAATGGTAATGGAGATGGTTAGGTGAAGGTGTATATAGTAAATTGACAGGGAATAGTATTTGATGTGATTTGGGGGAAGAAAGGGAGCAATAGGTCACATTTAACTTCCAGAATTCTGTGTTGGGCAAATGAGCAAATATTGCTGTTATTCAATGAGATAAAGAACATAATGAGATGATTTTTGTTTGCTTTAGTTGATGAGGTGTTTATATCAGTCCTGAAATGTGTAGATATGAAGTTCATATTGATTCAAGTAGCAATTCTCAGTAGGCAGAATGTTAGTTAAGTTCCCACTATTATTGAAACTCTGTTTTAGGGCTTCAGTGAGTTTATGAAATACCAAACATTCTATGCATGTGCCTATAGGAACCATAGGATTCATGTTGTGATTAAGATTATATCATATTTCTCCCCATGTTCATCATATTTAATCTCTGGAGAGTTATATTGGAGGGAATATCACAATAGTGAATGAATGTCTTTATCCTCAAAGCCCCCTCAGGTAACTAAAGAAGCAAGAGGTAGAGACAAGAGCCATTCTCAAAGATGAAAAATCAAATGTCTTCAGGAAAAATAATCTCATAAATATGTTATATGGAGATTCATGTATTTTATCTATTTGTGCACCTTCTTGTCTGTGTTAAAATGTATTGTAAAATATTGACTAAATCAAACAAAATAAGCAGGTTGAGTGTTGTCTGTGGGACTAAGGCATGGATATATTTTAGTGTGGGCATTATTCTGTGTAGCATATCTGCTATATTCCTTTTCTTTCTACACTACTATTACAAGCTGAGATGTGAATAAGAACTCAACCCTAGGATTTTATTTTATTTTATTTTATTTTATTTTATTTTATTTTATTTTATTTTATTTTTATTTATTTCTAGGAGAGAGAGAGAGAGACAGCATGAGCAGGGGAGGGGGGGCAGAGAGAGAGGGAGACACAGACTCCGAAATAGGCTCTAGGCTCTGAGCTGGCAGTCAGCACAGAGCCCGATGCGGGACCCGAACCCACGAACCGCGAGATCATGACCCAAGCGAAAGTCCAAGCGAAAGTCGGACGCTTAACCGACTAAGCCACCCAGGCGCCCCTCAACCCTAGGATTTTAAAAGAGCCTGTTTTGGAGCACCTGGGTGGCTCAGTCAGTTAAGCGTCCAACTTCAGCTCAGGTCATGATCTCATGGTTTGTGGGTTCAAGCCCTGCATCGGGCTTTGTGCTGACAGAGCCTGGATGCTGTTTCAGATTCTGTGTCTCCCTTTCTCCCTGATCCTCCCCTGTTCACACACACACTCTCTCTCTCTCAGAAATAAAGAAAACATTAAAAATTTAAAAAAAAAAGTCTGTTTTATTGTGCCTACACAGTACAAAGAGTGTGGCAATGTCAACTTCCACATCACTCAAGTCATCCAAATCCCCCTTTTGACTCAATGTCTGAGTGTTCTTCCCTGGGATAGATGTCATTACAGGACAATTATGGTTATGTTTCCTCTTAGAGTATGTCTTAGCTGGTATTCTTCACCTCCAACAGTTCAATTATTTGTTTAATGGAAAGTCAGAGAAGTCAAACTCAGCCCCAAAGTGTCATCTAAATAAAAAGAACACAGATAACAATAATGTCAAACTTCTTATAGTTCTTTTCCCACCTTCTTGCCACCATAGATAGGAATTTGTTGGTCAGAAGATTTCCTTAGGTTGCAGAAGGAGTTTACTTCTCATTGACATACATACTCCTAAAATCAATTTATTTCAAAGGTGGTCTAATAGGGATGTCTGGGTGGCTCAGTCCATTAGATGTTGACTCTTGATTTTGGCTCAGATCATGATCTCATGGTTCATGAGTTTGAACCCCACATCTGGCTGCAGCATGGACCCTGCTTGGGATTCTCTCTCTCTCTCTCTCTCTCTCTCAATAAATAAATAAATAAATAAACTTTTTAAAAAAGGAGATCTAATTTTTATGGGTTTAACTGCTTTGTTTTGTATGTTGAAATAAAATATAATCACACCTGGGGCGCCTGGGTGGCTTAGTCGGTTAAGCGTCCGACTTTCGCTTAGGCCATGGTCTCGCGGTTCGTGGGTTCGGGCCCCACGTCGGGCTCTGTGCTGACTGCCAGCTCAGAGCCTGGAGCCTGTTTCAGTCTGTGACTCCCTCTCTCTCTAACCCTCCCCTGCTCACGCTGTCTCTCTCTCTCTCCTAGAAATAAATAAAACAAAACAAAAAATATATATATATATAATCACACCTGAGATTTAAAACACTTAGTTGATTATTCATGATTACCGAAGGCAAATTGGTTTATTTAACTTCCTTTTGTCAGTGTTTATTTGCCATCTATAAACACTGGTAGTTGCTCTTATTTTCTTACTTTCAGTATTAAATAAACCCAAAATTAAATTTAAGAAAGCTCTACCAGATGTGCTTTTCTTATCAAAACAGAAGATTTGAAAGGGGAAATAATGTCATATGGAGTTAAATAATACAATGAATGCTATGATTAGAACAGAGATCTCTAAGGACACCTAAGGGGGTAATAACAATATTCAGGGAAGCAAGGCTTGAGTGTTTTTCCTAATTGCACCTCGCTACAAAAATAACAAAAATGTCCCACAGTTGGGCAAGTGTGATGTAATCATATCAACACAGGAAAGAGAGCAACAGATCATATATTAGCCCATTGCTAGATATCGAGAGTATACTCACTGTGTGTTAAATAAGCACTCCATTTAATGCAGATGTGCTGATGTGGATTCTGCTTGTTTAGTTGTTTTCTGAGATGAAATTGTTAAAAATCTTATTCTCATACAAATTATTAGGGGGCATCAGAATTGTCACTGATGAAAATATTCATCTAGCAATAATGGTGACTGTGTACAAAAAGCCAGCTTTCAGTAGGCCCAGAATTTTGAAATGAGAGCCAAGTTGGTTCTTTTCAACTGGCTTGAAGCATGCTAACGCTTCACAGACAAGCATTTTGGCCATGATGACAAGTATCCAGTGCTCAACATAGCATTGGGCACAGAGTGGCAGAACAACTCCTTCTAAGCCTTACAGTGTTGATGATTGTACAAAATAAGTTTGTAAAAAGCTCTAGAGACTGAAGAAATACCTAACCAATTTTGCCTTTTTGGGAAGTCTGTCAGTATACTCTCTTGTTTCTAAGCATGTCCTCATGTTACAGCTATGGACCATGTACTTGGTGATGAATGGAGTTTTTGTTTGCATTTTTTTGTAGGCCACATAGAAAGTAGTCTTACTGACATCACTTATTCATTTCTATTTGGATTACTCACTTACTCCCTAAGTGACATTTAGCAAAGCCTCAGAAATGAAATCCCACAGTGCAGCAGGAAAGCTCTTGAGCAGTAGAAATTGTTAATAAATGATACCAAAATTGAGGCAGTGGGAGGTGGGGTAAACATATTTGGAAAGTGTAGAGTGAACAAAACTGAAAATATGTTTTCTATGGGTCTATTGTAGCCTTTAAATATACCTATGTAAATATTCAGACTCTAAGAAATAAGAATTTTATAATTAAAATATCAGATAAGAGGGGTGCCTGGGTAGCTCAGTCAGTTAAGCATCCAACTTCTGCCCAGGTCATGATCTCATGTCTCGTGGGTTCGAGCCCCGCATTGGACTCTGTGCTGACAGCTAAACTCAGAGCCTGGAGACTGCTTCAGATTCTGTGTCTCACTCTCTCTCTGACCCTCCCCGGCTCATGCTATTTTTCTCTCTCAGAAATAAATTTTTAAAAAGCATTAAACATTTTTTAAAAATATTTTTTCAAATAGCAAATAAGAAATTAAATTATAATTCAACATTAAAAGAATTTACAACATATCCTTAAGTTATGATGATAAGAAATCCATGAAATTAGCTAAAATTTTAATTCTTAGGAGAACACAAGGTTATTATACTAGAAAGACTGGATGCCTTGGGTCCTCTAGGTCCTTTCAAGACATAAATGCTTCAAGTATTTATTTACTTAATACTTATTATTTACTTTGTAGATGTTGTTATTAGAGGTGGGAATAGCTGTGGTATATGCTGATGATAAAGAAACCATTCTATTTTGGTAATGCTTACATTCCAAGTTAGCAAGGAAGACAATAAACATGTAAAAATAATTAAATAACTCTAGATAATCATTATAGAAATAAAATTAAGTAGAATTAAAATTCAACCATAAGAATAGAAACAGATCAATTTAAAAGGGAAGAAACCTAATAGGGAAAACATTTAATGTAAGATAAAAAATGTTCAATAGCAAATAAAGAGGTCTTTGACATCATTAGTTACCAAGGAAATGAAAATTAATATTCCAAAGTAATTTCAATTTACACTCCTGGAATGGCTAAAGTAAAAACAATTCACATTATCTTATGTTGAAGAGGATGTGGAATAACAGAAACTCTCATTCATTGGTAATAAGTGTGTATAAAATGTATAACAACTTTAGAAAAACCCTTTGGCATGTTTTTTATGAAGCTAAAAATACATTTTCACTATTATTTAACACCTTTATTCTTATGTATTTACCAATGAAAATAAATATCCAGTAGACTTATCGAAAAGACAATTAGATATATATGCCTGAAGCTCAGAAAAAGGACATGGCTGATTATATACATTTGGGAGTAATTTAGTGTGTAATGTGTTTGATACATGTCATCTGCATTGTGTATATGGATGGAAGAATGAAGAGGAAAAACTATAGAAATAAGAATTAGCAATATATATCCTAATTTATTGTTTTTCTAGAGGTGGTGTACCAGTATTTTAAGGTTCACCATGTGATAATGAAAAACATAGGATTACAGTTGGCAATTCCACTTTGTTTGGAGTGTCTGTGAGAGAAAGGGTGGGGGGAGAATAAAGAAAATAAGAATTACATTATTATTGATCATTGGGTATAGGTTAAAACAGATGATAGCATCCTAGGTTTTCATAACAATTAGGGATCCTCTATGCCATTCTCTCCTTCTATTTTAAACATTCACTGAGAATCATTTCCTTTATCCCATTCCCTTCCTTCAAGGACTTTGTAATAAATGCTTCTAAGTCTTCTTACTCTTTCCACGATCTCTTCTTCTGCCCTTTATTTCTCTGGTCTTAGTTTCTACCATTATAGAAACTCCATTATACCATGGGGAACCATCTTACCAAAGTTTTAGCAGCTCTGCCCTCTCCAGAAGGGTCACTGTTTAGATGCTACAATCTCCAGGGTTTGTGAAGTGATATTTATAGTAAGTAAGAATTTTAGTGATACTTTTATATTTCCCAGATGCAGTTGTTCTCTGGGGCACCCCAAGAGCTTGGAGGATGAGAAAAAGGAGCCCTCGAGTTGCCAAGCTAGGTGTTAGTTTGGATCAGTAGTCCAATCGTGGTTTTGCATTGTATCTGGGCTTTATACTACCCAAGATGCCACTGGGTGAGGTCACTTTATGGGAGCAACACATAGTGGTCAGAATAGAATAAGGAGAGACAAGTTCTCACTTTTATAAATCATTTCATCATTTTTACAAGTCTCTACAGTAGACCTGGGATATCAGAAAAAGAAGTTACTCGCTATTTAACAAGAAATCAAACTCAGAAAAATCAAGAGACAGAATTAGGTCATAACAGGCAGTGCCAGAAAAGAAACTAAAGTCAAAGACTACTGAATTCCTAACCCAGTGCTCTTTCTAATGAATACTTCAGAGTATTCCCCTTTATTCACAGGTTATTTGTGCAGATTTGATCTGAGCATTTGTGCTACAAACTATGATAATAACAATGAGGCAGGGGTTGCTAGTTGGGAAGTTTACTACCATGTAATGTCTTAAATATCTATGATGAGTTCTAGCCCAATGATAATATTAATAGTATTCAGAAGACCAGTGGTAAATTTCAGGTCCAACTCTAAAGGCCAGAGAATCAAAATCTCTGATGGTATAAGTCTTAGTCTAAGGGTAGGAAAAGACTGGTGTCCAGCTAGGCAAACAATCAAGGAGGGAAAGAGAGAGAAAGGGAGAGAGAGAGAGAATTCTCCCTTCCTTTACCTTTTTGTTCTATTCAAGTTCTCAATGGATTGAATGAGGCCCACCCACACTGGGGAAAACAATCTGCTTTACTCAATCTACCAAATCAAATGCTGACTGCTTTTATTTTCTTTTAATATTTATTAATTTATTTTGAGAGAGAGAATGCAAGCGAGTACAGGGGAGGGACAGAGAGAGAGGGAGACAGAACTCCAAGGAGGATCTGCACTGTTAGCACAGAGCCCGATGTAGATCCCACCAACTGTGAGACCATGACCTGAGCAGAAATTAAGAGGAGGACATTTACCAACTGAGCCACCCAGGCACCTCAAATGCTAACATCTTTCAGAAACGTACTCAGACACATACAGAAATGTTTAACCAAATGCTTGATGGCCCAGTCAAGTTGACATATAAAATTAACCACCACCCTGGGTGGAATGCAAAACCTAGGGGAAAGGCCTTCAGAATCAAAACTAGTAGCATCCAGATATCTATTGCTCCAGCACCATATATTGAAAAGGAAATTCTTTGCAATATCGTATTTGTTATAAATCAGATTGCAATATAACCATGTGTTTTTTCTTGTACTACCCATTCTGATCAAGTGATTTGTTTACAAATATCACACTATCTTAATTAGGCAGTTTCATAAAAATTCTTGAAGTGTGTAGTCATATAAGTATTATCTGTTAGGTTTTTTGCATTACCGTGTGCATTTGATAATCACCTCCTCAGTCTCCGCAAAAATATCTGTTGATATTTTTATTGGAATTGCATTAAATCTATATATTAATTTTTAGAGGATTAACACCATTACATCACTGAAACTTCTAGTCCACATGCGTAATATCTCTTGATATTTAAATTTTCTTTTTTTAAAAAATTTTAAATGTTTTTATTTATTTGTGAGAGACAGCATGAGCAGGGGAGGGTCAGAAAAAGAGGGAGATACAGAATCTGAAGCAGGCTCCAGGCTCTGAGCTAGCTGTCAGCACAAAGCCCAATGCGGGGCTCGAACCCACGAGACATGAGATCATGACCTGAGCCCAAGTTGGACGCTTAGCTGCCTGAGCCACCCAGGTGCCCCTATTTTTTTTTAATGTTTTTTAAATTTATTTCTAGGAGAGACAAAGAGAGAGACAGCGTGAGCAGGGGAGGGTCAGAGAGAGAGGGAGTCACAGACTGAAACAGGCTCCAGGCTCTGAGCTGGCAGTCAGCACAGAGCCCGACGCGGGGCTCGAACCCACGAACCGCGAGATCATGACCTAAGCGAAAGTCGGACGCTTAACCGACTAAGCCACCCAGGCGCCCCATAGGTGCCCCTATTTAAATTTTCTTTAATTTTCCTCACCAACATATTCTAGTTTCAGTGCAGACAACTTGGGGCATCTTTATTCCTAGGTATCTGATTTTTTGATGGAATTGTAAATGGTATTGACTTATGAATTTCATTTTCCATTTTTTTCCTAGAGTTTGGAAATGCAATTGATTTTTGTGCATTGAATGTCTGTGTAACAATCTTACTAAATTTACTTATAAATTCAAATATTCTTTTTATTGATACTTGTCAATTCTTCTATCCACAAGATGAAGTTATTTGCAAATAATGACTTCTTTTCAATCTTTATACATTTTTTCCTTTTTTCCTAAGCATTTATTAATTCACCACCGAGTATGATATTGGATGTAGATTTGGGAAAGATAACCTTTAACAGATAAAGCAATTCCCTTCTATTCTTACATTTCTGAGATTATTTTTACTACCAGCTCATGGTGACTTGTTGCATAATTTTCCTAAATCTGTTGAGATATTTTTATTTTTCCCTCCATTATTAAGGTTAATGAGATGAATTAAATGTAGATCAACTTTCAATGATTAAAGCAACTTCTCATTCCTATAATAGACCTCACTTATTAATAATATATTTTTGTTTTTGTACTCAATTTTGTACTCAATTTTGTTTTTGTACAAAATATTTTGTATTTGTACTTCAAATATTTTGTTTAGAATTTGTATATCTAAATTCATGAAAGATGTTGGCTTGTAATTTTCTAGTAATTCCTGTCAGTATTTATGCCAAGTTTATGATAACTTCAGAAAATATATTGGAAAAATGTTCCCTCTTTTTCTATTTCCTAGAAGCATTTATGGGGCACCTGGGTGGCTCCATCGGTTAAGCGTCCGACTTCGGCTCAGGTCATGGTCTCGTGGTTCGTGGGTTCGAGCCCCACATCAGGCTCTGTGCTGACAGCTCAGAACCTGGAGCCTGCTTCAGATTCTGTGTCTCCCTCTCTCTCTCTGCCCCTCCCCTGCTTGTGCTGTCTCTCTCTCTCTCTCTCTCAGAAATAAATAAAACATTAAAAAATTAAAAAAAAATAGAAGCATTTATGTTATTTCTTCTTTCACTATTTAGAAGACTTCACCATGAAGGTAACTAGGCCCAGTCTTTTCTCTTTAAATTATGATTTCATCATCTCTAACAGATATAGAATAAAGCATATTTTTTGGAAAGCTGTATTTATCAAGGAATTTTTATTCTATGTCATTGTCAAATTAATTATCATAGTGGTTCACAGTTTAGTTTTATTATATTTAAAAATATTTCTAACTTCAAATGTTTTTTAATTCTAGACAGTTTAAGTTTGTTTTTTATTTTTCTAAAAGTTTATCTCATCATTTTTCAAAACATAACTTTTGACTTTGTTGAAATTTTCTATTATGTATATTCTTTGTTTTATTGTTGTTGGGTTTTTTTCTTGTATTTGTATTTCTTGTCTTCTATCTTTTGGGGGTTAATTTTTCTGATTTGTTGTTTTTTTAGACTTTTTAATTGTAAGTTTGGCTCTGTAGGTCAGAACTTCATCCATGGCATAGTTTAGTTTTCTGCTTCAGAAGTTTCCACAGATTTCAATCAATTGTTATCCAGGACTCATGTCTCATCTGAGGCTATACCTATCTCTCTACATATCTGTATCAGAGAAAGACAAATACTGTATGATCTCACTTATGTGTAGAATAGGGAGGAAAAAAAAGAACTCATAGATACAGAAAAGAGATTGGTTGTTGTCAGAGGTCGAGGGGTCGTGGAAATGAGTAAAGGTGGTCAAATTTTAAGTTGAAAATTTTTAAATAAAACAAATATATAAAATTAGTAAAGCAATTTTTAAATGTGGTAATACATGAAATAAGGACATTTCTCAACAACTATACTGATGCTTCTTTATAAATGTATGATTATTCTATGACTCAAATTTATTGTAGATTGCTTTCTACCTGTCACAAAATGCTGGACATCAAATTAATATTTAAAATATGCTTACTAAGTGCCAGATACCAAGCTTGGGCTAGGAATATGAGAAACTTGGGATGTAACTCAAGACTTTTATGTAACTCACTAGGTTATGTTATTGCCCAGCCAACGTTGGGATCAGTAGTGTAGAAAGAGTTCAGGCTTCAGGAACCCAAGTGACATAGAGTTATCTTGGCTTAATTGCTGTAATCTTGGGAATCATTTGACTTCTGTGAGCTTTAGTTTCTTCATCTAGGGCCAAGAGGAAAACTCCTCAGGGCAAATGTATAAGTAAAATAAGAATGTATATAAAATGTCTGGCACATTAGGTAGACACATGGAAAGGAGAGATTGGAAAGGATGAAACCAAAAGACACCGAGAGCTCAGCCAGCTTAATCTCTTGACATTTTGATGAGACCAATATTAGGAAGTGTGATATAATAGACCCCAAAGAAGGCTCTTTCAAAAACCAACACTTCAAAAGTGCATGCAGAAATGTATCTCCCAAATATAGACAAGATGTCTAGTGCCAAAAAGAGAAGAATCCTAAAAAAAAAGGTTCTTGTCACAAGAGTTGTAACTACCTGAGTTGATGAATATAAACTAAACATATTGTGGTAATCATTTTGCAATACACTTCTATAAATTCATTATGATGTATACCTTAAACTAATACAATGTTGTATGTCAATTATATCTCAACAAAACTGGAAAGACAAAAGTTAAAATGATGTATAATGGAAACTACTGTAAAAATATTAAATTTCAATATAAATTATTCATCAAAGATACATTTCAATACAAAAGAAAGTAGGATAGTCCAATTGGGAATGTTAGTCAAATGAGGTTTGGAAGAATTATGGACTTCAAAGTCTCAAAAGAGAAGTTTCAGGTTCTACTGTAAAATATTCCTTGGAAACATTGGACTAGTGAATGACATCACTAAAGAGGGGATCCCAAAATAGTTCAATGCATTTATCTGTGAAAATCAACCCCTAAGACTTCATGCCTGGAGAACTGTTGACAGCTATGCCAGCCACAGCTCAGAACAGAGGCTTAATAGGCAGAACAGAGCTGGGGAGGGATTGTGCCTAAAATATGATGGAAATTTCTAAGTTCCTTATCTGAGGTATATGAGATAATGTGAGGATTACAATCAAGATGAAGATAATGAAGAAAAGAAGACTGAACACTTCAAAGAGTACAACTCCCCCCTCTCCACTGCAAAAGCCCTAAAATTCCTCAATTTCCATCATAAACAAAAAAAAAATTGAAAAAAAGAATCTTACTAAGAAAGAAGAGAAAGAGAGAGAGAAAAAAGAGAGAGAAAGAGAAAGAGAGAGAGAATGAAAAATGAAAGCCACCCATGGGGCGCCCGGGTGGCGTAGTTGGTTAAGCGTCCGACTTTCGCTCGGGTCATGATCTCGCGGTTCGTGGGTTCGAGCCCCGCGTCGGGCTCTGTGCTGACTGCCAGCTCAGAGCCTGGAGCCTGTTTCAGTCTGTGACTCCCTCTATCTCTGACCCTCCCCTGCTCACGCTGTCTCTCTCTCTCCCCCCTAGAAATAAATAAAACATTTAAAAAAAAAAAAAAAAAGAAAAATGAAAGCCACCCAGAGAGGTTGCACAAATGGAAAATCTTAATAGGTTCTGGGAGGATCTGAGAAGCCAGAAGATGGGATATCTTCCATAGGTGCGAGAGAATAGTGTCAAGAATATACAGAGTAAAGCTTTCAACCTTAAGAGCCAAAGTTCTGGAGTAACATGTACTTCCACTCAATCAGCTCCCACAGCACAAAAGCCATGTCTGAAACAGGAGACAGAAGAGACATCAAGGGGATATGCAGTATAAACTTTGGGGGCTCCTGCGTGGCTTAGTCGGTTGGGTGTCCAACTTCAGCTCAGGTCATGATCTCACAGTTCATGGGTTCAAGCTCAGCATCAGGCTCTGTGCTGACAGCTCAGAGCCTGGAGCCTGCTTTGGATTCTGTGTGTACTCCTCTCTCTGCCCTCCCCCCACTCATGCTCTGTTTCTCTCTGTCACAAAAATAAATAAACATTAAAAAATTTTTTAATGTTTTAATACTTAAAAAATTTTTTTAAGGTATAACGTTTGTTTCTTCAGTTGCCAAACAGTCCCACTCTACTCCAGCTCCACTTGGCTAAGGCTTGGCAGAACCCTTAGATAAGGAGTCAGTCAGGAAAATTTCCCAATCTAGAATCCATAAAATCCAGGAAAGGGAGGCTTCCTTTAAAGCAGCAGAAAGCAAGGATTCAGAGAAGAATGTGTTCATTTTTGTCTGAGATAAAAAGATTCAGAACTCATTCTGGGATTAGAAAGTAAAATTTCCTTTCCAACATAAAAATAACTCCTTACTTTAGTAACAATCCCAAAGGTAGATCTGATCTTTTTTCACCACTTACAACCTCCTCAGTAGCTTCTGGATTCCCTGCCTGATCTCCTTGGTCCGCACACCATAAACAACAGGGTTCAGAGCTGGGGGGATGAGGTGGTGCAGGACGTTGAGCAGGATGGGGACATCTGGGGGAATCCTCTTCCTGGCCAGGTTAGTGATGACCAGAACCAGCAGGACTGTGCTGAAGAAGAGGATGAGGATGAAGTGGGAACCGCATGTGCTCAGGGCCTTGGCCGCAGCACCCTCAGCCTTGATCCTTAGCACAGCTTTCAGGATGAAGGAGTAGGAGAGAACAATAAGGATGAGGTCAGAGCCCAGTAGGGTCCAGCCCGCCACAAACTGGTAGAGCCGGTTGAAGGTGATGTCATCACAGGAGAGTTTAGACACAGACAGGTTAGTGCAGATGCAGTTCTTGATGGTGTTCTCTGCACAATATATGAGAAGAGAAGAAAGGACAGGAACAGGAAGAGAAAAGAGGGCATTCCGGGCCACAACAAAAATGGTAGCTCTAACTACAAATTGGTCAGTAATAATAGATGGGTATTGCAGTGGGTGGCAGATGGCCACGTAGCGGTCATAGGCCATGACCATGAATGTGCAAGACTCCATGGAAAAGAAACAATTCATAATGAACATCTGAAGGAAGCAGGCAAAGAAGCTGATGGACTTGAGGTCAAACCAGAAGATGGCCAGGACCTTGGGGATGACAGTCAGGCAGAGCACAATGTCCAGCAGGGAGAGCAGGCTGAGCAGGTAGTACATGGGTTCATGCAGAGACACCTCCAGACAGATGGTGAGCAGGAGGGTGGCGTTGGCCCCCATGGCCAGGAGGAAGAGGAGGCTGAGGGGCAGGGACAGCCAGTGCTGCCAACTCTGGTAGTTAGGGAAGCAGACGAGGAGGAATTCAGAGACTGGACCAGTGGAGTAGTTGCTGGGTGGGGCCATGTAAAGTGTCCTGATCACGCTGGAAATCAAGAGTTCCTAAAAATGTAGGACAAAATATATTAACAAAACCTATGTGTTCTACATGTTGTAAAACTCGGGTTTCCACTGGGGTGCTTAACCCATCTCAATTAACTTTTCAAATCATCATCATCAATCATTGCTGACATTTACCTGAATACTTACTATGTGCCAGCTCTAAACTGAATGCTTTATAATTATTATCTTATTTCAGCCTTCACAAAAAGATCTTAAGAGTAATTAATACTCTTATCCTAATTTCACAGATAATGAAAGGATACAGGCAAAGAGGGGCAGAGTAGTTTAATCAAAATAGCAAATAAGTAAGTGGTGAAACCAGGACTGTGACAAGAGTATGACTCTGGGGTCTCTGCTTTCAGCCTCTACACATTATTTAGCTTTAGCAAGCACAATGAACTAAACCTTACCCTCTCTCCAAGTTTAGAATGAATGACTATGTTTAGCTGACTATATGCAGGTCCTAGAAAAGCCTCTATAGACATGGACAGGGCTTGTTCAGGTCCCTTACTTTTATTCAGGAAATAATTGAATTAGCGGTAGAACATTCTTGACTGCACCCAACAGAAATAATTTCTTTCTGCCTCAAAGGAGATTTTATTCTAAGGCATAGTATTTATCACTCTCTTTGAAAGTTTCAAGAGTGTTTCTTTTAGATGAGACTGCATTTTATGTTCTGATGACAGAGACAGTCAGTAATTAGGAGTACACCAAGAGGATATAAAAATTGTAAGTTCTGGGTTAAGTAGGTGACAAAGATTAAGGAGTCACCTGTGGTGATGAGCACCAGGTGATGTATGAAATTGTTGAATCACTCTGTTGTACATCTGAAACTAATATAACACTATATGTTAAGTATACTGAAATGTAAACAAAGACTTTTAAAAATTTTAAGTGCTATGACTGTTTTTTATGTAAAAATAAATAAATAAAAAAAGAAAGAAGTCTTTGAAGGAGTCCAAAAGAGGAACACATTTTGAAACTTAGAAAGTAGGAGAAATAGCTTGTTATCCTGGGCAGGTAGTTTAGAGATGCCTGGAGATTGCAGCAATATCAAGAGTTTGGGACTAAGAGTAGCTGCCATTCTATGTCTGGAGGATTAAATAATGTGTTTTTATTTTCAGCGCACTCATATGGGTTCCTTGACTTACACTACTCTAGAAGGACTCTGGGATCTCTTATGTCTCTTAGTTTATAGTCAGGCTATAAACTAACCTGTCACAGGAATCCCATCCAAAAATGAGCCTCTCTAATCATGGGGGCCTCGACTGATACACTATTAACTCTTTCTTTTCACACTGAGGGAGCCCAGGCTTGGGCAATTTACTCTGCCAAAGACTAGGCCAAAGAGCATCATTTATCTTTTTGGAGGCCACTTCCTGCTCTATTCTTTGGTTGAGTCAGTGGAGTTCTCTGAATTGTCCTGTGTTGCTGAACCTGCACTAAGCACTTACCTGCTCCTTGGATAGTGATCTTTCCCTTATACCAAGAGCCATTTCTTGTTTCAGGATGGACAAGAAGCAATGCATTGGACAAACATTTCAAAATCAGAATCAGTAAAAATTACATGTAGGGTATGAGTAAATAAAGACATTGATTATTCATTATTCAAAAATTGCCCAAATATGTACTTACTGCTCAGTATGGGGCAAGGTGATGTGTAACAAACTGAAGAAAGATGAATGAAACAAGGTCTTGAGTCTCAAGTCACAGTGACTTTATGGTTTTGAACTTGAGTGACAGAAAAAATGAAATCTTTACTGAAAAAATAGAAAAGGGAATGGAAAAAAAGGAAAGAGTTTTCAGAATAAGAATATGAACTTATATTTGAACTGTTATACAGGAAACATTTGCAAAATACACAGGTAGAATTTTTAAGCTATCATTCAAAATACAATATTCCTGGATTCAGTAAGAAATTCAATTCAGCAAATGAAGATGTATTTGCTTTAAAAAATAAGGTAAAGGGGCGCCTGGGTGGCTTAGTCGGTTGGGCGTCCGACTTTCGCTTAGGTCATGGTCTCGCGGTTCGGGGGTTCGAGCCCCGCGTCGGGCTCTGTGCTGACTGCCAGCTCAGAGCCTGGAGCCTATTTCAGAGTCTGTGTCTCCCTCTCTCTGATCCTCCCCTGCTCACGCTGTCTCTCTCTCTCTCTCTCCTCTAGAAATAAAATAAAAATATTAAAAAAAAATAAGGTAAAGAGATATTAACATATAAAATAATTGAAGAAAACCTAATAATGACTTAAATCTAAAACTTGTACTGATAAGAATTTTCAAGTAGTTTTTGTTATAGAAGATTTAGGAAAAAATGGAAATATTTGATAGAGTAAGTTTCTAGAGAAGATGGGGGGAGTTAATTCAATAGTATAAGAAAGGATGTTTATTTTATCTTCCTCCACTCCTCTCTTCACAGAAGGAAATGTCTCTACTGGAAAATAAAGAGGATAAGTATTATCCACATGGCAAAACTGTAGGCCTTGGACTGCCTGGGTGGCTCAGTTGGTTAAGCACTGACTTTGGCTCAGGCCATGATCTCGCAGCTTCTGAGTTTGAGCCCCGTGTTGGTCCCTGTGTTGACAGCTCAGAGCCTGGAGCCTCCTTCAGATTCTGTGTCTCCCTCTTTCTTTGCCCTTCCCCCACCTCTCAAAAATGAATGAGCATTGAAAAAAAAACACACTGTAGGTCATGTGTTAAGTAGTTTGGTAATGAGAGAAAGCAGAAAAAAAAATGATGTTGGTCTCTTACAGAATACAAGACAAAAAACTATCATACCCATCGTTGCTTTCTAATTACAGGGTGAGAGCAAGTGTTCAGTTGCCTAGAGGACAAATGCCTTTTCCAGTCAAGTAGGAGGAAATTATCTGTGTTCATGGATACTTTTGGAGGTCAGTGGAAAGTCCTTTTTGTTCTGTTTTGCACAAAATGGTATGACTTTCCAGGTAGCCTACTGTTTAGAAAGCCAAACATTTTCTTCACTTGCACTGCGTCTTAATAGGGATCATCAGTCTTGCTGTTAAAAATATGGCAGTCAACGTTCTTGGGTTAGGATCCTGGAAATGAGTTCTTTCTGTTCCCTTTTAACAATGGTTTCCAATGACAACATATATTGTGTGTATATATGTGTGTGTGTGTAATGTATAATATGTAATATATACATATAAATAAAATGCAATATGCATACATATGATACATATGATAATATATTTTTTGTAAACACAGAGTACAACTAATGGTTGCCGCATGGGGAAGAGGGTGAGGGATGGGCAAAATGGGTGAAAGGGAATGGGAAATAACAGGCTTCCAGTGATATGGTAGCTATATTTGTGGTGAGTACAGCATAATTTTAAATTTGTGGAATCACCATGTTGTACACTTAAAGCTAATGTAACATTCTGTGTCAACTATACTCAAATAAAAAAATTAATTTTAAAAAAGATGCCAATGAGACAATAACTCTCTCTGTTTCTCTTTGAGAAACAGAGCTATGTGTCTTTAGGAAAAGTATTCAAAATAGTTGAGGTTCACCAAAAGTAGAAAATAGAAGCTAGCCACTAAGTCAGTTTTAGGCATACAAAACTATGTAGCAATTTTTTACCTGATAAGAGGAATTATCTGTGACTCTTGTGGCTCAGATCCAGTTATCCTAGCATGTGGACTCTATGTTCTATAAACTCACCTGCTTTGATTCTAGTTGTTTGTTGTTCTTGTTGCTGCTGTTGTTAGCTACTGTCTCTTTTCCCTCACTACTAAACAAAGAGCTAAGTGGCTAAGTAGTAAGGGTGACAGTAAGAGCTGCCATAGCCAAATAAGCAGAAAAAAGTTGGGGAGTCATGGCAGGATGAGAGAGGAGCTCAGGAAGCAAGTAGCTGGTATAGTTGAGATTACTGATCCTGCTTGCTTGTCCCACTGACAAGACCCTTCTATGAGAGTGAAAGTATCAGAATACTGCTAGAGAAGATAATGAAGGGATTGATTTGATCTAAGGACTTTAACTTAGAATATCCCAGATTTTCCAAATACAGATTATTCACACACACACCCTTTCTACCCATTGTAGATCTTCAAGACAAACCAAGGATTCAAGGGTTATAACTGGGATGGGGTTAGCTCTTCCGTGTATTTACATGTGTGATCAGGAAGACGAACTTCATTATGAATTAGAGAAATAAGAAGATAGAAAATATACCCGTTATTTTGGAAAGGGTTCTGCTTTCCAATAACCTCAAGTTCTGAATCCTCGGTGACTTGACCTATTTAATAAGTGAGAAAACAGTCAGAGCTTTGTCAGGTGCTAGGCATACAAATGTACCACATGGGTTAAGTAATACAAGTATTTTCTGAGAGCTTAAGTAATAGAGGAAAAATGACTTACGAGCACTTATAAGACAGTATATTTGTGGCTTTAATAAAGTTTATCCAGGGCACCTGGGTAGCGCCCAGGCTACCAACTCAGTTGGTTGAGTGTCCAATTCTTAGTTTTGGCTCAGGTCATGATCTCGTGGTTTGTCAGTTCAAGTCCCACTTCAGGCTCTGTGCTGACAGTGCAGAGCCTTCTTGGGATTCCCTCTCCCTCTCTATCTGCCCCTCCTCTGCCTGTGCTCTTTTTTGTTCTAAATAAATAAATAAATAAAAATAAACTTTTTAAAAAGTTGATCTTACAAACAGTGGGAAGAGACAAAAGCAGAGATGAATGGAGCAATGTGATATGGTTGAAAAGTTGGCCTCTGACAAGTAAATTCCAAGTCTGGCTCTTATACTCATTGTATGATCCTGCAATCTATTTAAACTCCATGATACATACATTCCTCATTTGTGAAATAGATAAACGGTATTTAACTTCAGGTGTTCTTGTGGGGGGGGGGAATGGGGCTATGATCTTCTGAGGTCCTGTTAGGCTCAGAAACACATGAGTTGAGAATATCAGAGAAGGATACATAAATGAGGCAAATTCACCTGGGGGAGAAGAAGGACTCTGAGTATGCAATGGTAAGAGTAGAAACAGCTATGTGGATGATCAGTATGATGGGTGATGAGGTGCTAGGAGGTGATAGATCCTAAGTTCTCTGGGGGAAGCAGGCAGGAGAGCAGAGGGTCAGGAGACAAGGTAAGGTGTGCAGGGGAAGCCCTGTGAGGGCCACCTGAGAGCAGGCATTATCATGTACACCATAAGAAAGCACAGAGAATTTGAGACAGGGAAGTGAAGTGCTGTAGATAGGACACAGGGAATCACATGGGGGGAGAGAGGCTTTCGGAGAGTCCCAAAGAATACAGAGGAAAAGTGATGAAGATCTGAATGAAGGCCATGCAGGTGGAAAAGAAGGATGTATTTGAGGTGTGGGGAGAACTACAGGAGTGTAAGAAAGGACAAGCAGGCAGAGAGACTAGAGTCCAGAATGTCGCCAAGAATCTTTTACTAATACAGGGAAAAAGTATCCTTTTCAGACCTCCTATAACCTGGTATTTTCTCCCAGGTAACAATATACTTTCAGCTCTGTTTTAGTAAATTCTATAAGAGCTGAGACCATTTTTCCTCTCTTTCTGTATTCTCCTCAGTGACACTGAGGCCTCCTAATCTGAGCAATGAGGACATGTTGGGCATCTGGGGCAATGATGTTCAATATCCAGTTCCAGGACTGGTGGACTGACATTTACAAAGGGATTGATCCATGTGCTAAGAGCTATTCACCAAATATGGTCTCTAACAGTGATATATTGACAGTCTGTAAAGGTCACACGAATGTTGAATAAAAAAAATTACAACAGAAGACTCAAGCCAAGACTGGAAAATGGAGTGATCACCTTGACTCATAGATGAATTTAGACTAGGGCAGAAAGGAAGTTTCTCACCTGGCCAGGCACAAGGGGGCTTGGTCACCCAACCATGGTAAGGGAGGGGGCCTTTGAGTCTACGGAAGTTTGCAAACCCTGTATGGACACAAAATAACTCAGCCTCATCCCTGAATGAAATAACAGCATGAGGTCAGTCCCTGCCACTCAGCCTTATACCAGATCTAAGCGATTAGCAGGGTCAGCATGTACACCAGACCCTGTTGAAAGAGATCCTTTTCCTTTACATACTAGGCTCCTGGATTCCTCTCTCGTCTCATGATCTCCTTCTCACAGTTGTCCTGCTTGGTCCAGCTTGAGACTCACCAGCTTCAGAAAGCTGCACTGCTGCTGTTTCCGGCTGCCGGAGAGAGCACCAAACCGGCCCTTCTATGAGCTCTGGAGGCTGGTTTTATGAACTCTGGCTCCACTGTGCCCCTTCTCTTTTCATTGCTCACCAGAGTTGTGCCCTTGTTAAACACTTGGACCCTGAGGCCCTATGGTCTATTTCCCAAGAGAATACATTGTAAAAGGCTTAATTCAGCATTGTCAATAAAGTAAGGAAGGGAAGAGAGGTCAAAGGCTCTTGGGGAGTCTAAATAAAGAAGCCCTGGAAAAAGAAGGGTGAGAAAACTACATGATGAGAATCTTCTCAGGGAAAATTGATACAGATGCACCTGAGGGGAAGAACTGAATAAACTCTCCTCAGCCCTATAGCTCCATGGAGGAGGTGGCAGAGGAACTTCCCCAGCAATAAAAGGAGCTTGGACCTCAGAGGAGCCTGGACCATGGGCAACCCGGTGCCAGGGAGCACTTTCCTGTGAGCCCCTCTCCTGCAGTGGGAGCATCAGTGGTCTGGACAGAAGCAAATCCCTGGAAACGGCCCTGCTTATACACATGTGGTCTCATGGCTACGATTTTATCTTCATGGCTGTGCTTGGTTTAAACTCTTGTCACATATGTATGGTGGCAGAAGGTTCAACTCTTGACAATCATCACCTTCCCCAGGGCAACACTTGGCATTGTTTACTTGGGGAACAAGCGTAACTTCCACCAGTGCAGCCACCACTCTGGATTGATGCACAATAGTAGTTAGAAAATAGCCTCACCTGTGGACCTTCCCAAATGCATCTTAGATAGGGATTCTCAGGCTAAATGTAAGAACTTTCAGGCTCTGGGCACAGGAATTTTGGAGAGGAGAGCAAGTGTGAGTGTGGTTCTCACACTTTCATACCCACAACTGCTGCAGGAGACTTCAGGACAGGAATGTAGTTGGAATATAATCTTGTTCCCTGCATGCCCTAACTACTCTCCTGCCCCCACCTCTGCCTTGCTACCTAGCAGTCCTGGGGAAGGCACTAAAGATCTTTTCAGCATTAAATAGGGCTGATAGATACACCAAATGAAGAAAAGTAGTTCATGAGTGGATTATTGTTCCATGAAAGAATGTTGCTAAAGCATGCAGTTTACTCTAAGCAACATGTCCTTGTTCTCAAGAATTTCTTGTAAGTGATTAATCCCTCTTCACTGTCAGGTCATAAGAATGCTGGGAAGAGATAATTGGAAATTTAGCTTTGAACTCTTGTTCTACCACTGCCTGATTGCTTCTCCCTGTACATTTTTCATAAGTCTACAGTTTTCTCATTTGAAATATGGGGATAATGAACTTTATGACAGAGGGCTTTGCAAGGATAAAATTACTTTCACTTTTTCATTGAACAAACATTTTGACCATACTTTGTAGAAAACACCACATATTCAAAATACATACATCAAAGAATGGTTTCTGTCACCATAGACAGGGCAACTCATACTTTACATAAAGTTACATCAAAGATAACACTAGTAATAACAATAATAAATCTCCAGAGTTCAAAATGTGTCCCATTATTATGATTATTATATAATATTTCATTTAACTCTTATAATAACCTAATGAGATACATATTATTATAGTCAGCAACCATTGTTGACAATTCCTGATAAGGAAAAAAAATACACATTATGGGTTGAAATATGTCCACACAGATATGTTGAAGTTCTTTTTTTTTTTTAATTTTTTATAGTTTATTTATTTTTGCGACAGAGAGAGACAGAACATGAGCAGGGGAGTGGCAGAGAGAGAGGGAGAGACACAGAATCTGAAACAGGCTCCAGGCTCCAAGCTGCCAGCCCAGAACCTGATGCAGGGCTCGAACCCACAAACCACAAGATCATGACCTGAGCTTAAGTCAGACGCTTAACTGACTGAGCCACCCAGGCACCCCGATATGTTGAAGTTCTAACTCCCCCTGCAGGTACCTATGAATGTGACCTTATTTAGAAATACAGTGTTTGCAGATATATTTAAGAGTTACCAATTAACACAAACCGATGAACTTCATTTCAACCACACCTTGAGAGTATATCCCAAGGTTTCACTTTAAAATGTGTGTATGGCTGTGAAGGAAACTATCAACAAAAATAAAAAGCAGCCTATGAAATGGGAGAAAAGCATTTGCAAATGTCATATCTGATAAAGGGTTATTATCTAAAATCTATAAAGAACTTATGAAACTCAACACCTAACAAATCAATTAAGAAATGAGCAGAAGACATGAATAGACATTTTTCCAAAGAATATATCCAGATGGCTAACAGACACATGAAAGGATGCTCAACATCACTCATCATCAGGGAAATACACATCAAAACCACAGTGAGATACCACCTCACACCTGTCAGAATGGCTAAAATTAACAATACAAGAAACAACAGATGTTGGTGAAGATGTGAGGAAAGGAGAACCCTCTTACCCTGTTGGTGGGAATGCAAACTGGTGCAGCCTCCTTGGAAAACAGTATGGTGGTTTCTCAAAAAGTTAAATATAGGACTATCTTATAATCCAGCAATTGTACTACTAGATATTTACCCAAAGGATACAAAAATACTGATTTGAAGGGGGACATGAGCCTGATGTTTGTAACAGCATTATCGACAATAACCAAATTCTGAAGAGAGCCCAAATGTCCAAAGCCCATATGTCCCAATATGTGGAATTTTAGAAACAAAAGGAATGAACATAGGGGAAGAAAAAAAGAAAGAGAGAGAAGGAAGCAAACCATAAGAGACTCTTAAGTATAGAGAACAAACCAAAGGTTGATGGAGTGAGGTAGATGGGGGATAGGCTAAATTGTGGATGGGTATCGAGGAGGGCACTTGTTGTGAGCACTGAGTGTTATATGTAAATGATGAATCACTATATTCTACTCCTGAAACCAAAACAAAAACCAAAACAAAAACAGAAAACCCACTAGAAAATGATTAGAAAAAATAAAATGTGTGTATGGGAGGAAGATTATCAGAGTTTGTTTTTTTGTGGGCTGCCAGGCTTTAAGTTTTATGTCCTCATTCCAGGAAAGTGCCAAATTTTTGCTTCATTTTATGCTGATTTTTTTTTTTTCAGGATAGGCAAAGTCCTCACTGCAGAAGTAGCTCTAAATCCTGGATTTATCTCTCAGCTTTTATGTTCTCTTAGATTTTGACTTTTCCTCCTTCACTATTTAGTGCTCCTGAATATATATACATATTTTATTTTCCCAAACAAGTTTTTATTAGTGATGAGTTAGCTTGGTAAAATTTGAATATTGACAAGTATTTTTTACAGATATTAATGGAATAATGTATATTATATTTGTTATATAATATATATGTTATATATAACATGAATGTTATGCACAATATGTAAGTGTATATATGTGTGTATGTATATATATATACATATGTTTTCAGGACTTTGTTGTATCTGGTGTTGTTGTTGAGAAGTATACTATGATTCTTTTTGTCTTTGAAGTTTCAAAGTATTAGCAATTATGTATAGATTTTTTTGAAACGTTATTCTGCTTATGATTAATTAAGCTTTTTGAATCTGAAGATAACTCAGACCTGATCCGTCTGAATATTCCCTCCCCTTCTCCATTTTCTGTATTTTTTATGCAAATCCAGTTTGGTGTATATTTGGCCTTCTTATTCAATTGCCTTTATTTTTTCACCTCTATTTCACATTCTATTCTCTTTCAAACTGGACCGCTTTCAGATTAAGCTCTGCAACTTCAGCATTATATTACTAGTTTTCAACTCAGCTGTGTCAATCTTGTATAATCTGTTTTTCTTTCTTTCTTTCTTTCTTTCTCTCTCACTCTCTTTCTTTTTTTCTGTCTCTCTCTCTCTCTCTCTTTCTCTTTCTTTCTTTCTAATATAATTTATTGTCAAATTGGCTAACATACAGTGTGTATAATGTCTTGGTTTTGGGGATAGATTCCCATGGTTCATTGCTTACATACAACATCCAGTGCTTATTGTTATTCTTTTTATTTAAATCACTCACTGTACTTTAAAATTTTTCCATAAGGTATAGTTTTGTTTTATTCAAATAAACCTGGTTTTCTGATAGGCTGATGCTCTTTTTTAATGTTTATTTTAACTCTCATTTTTTGTTTCATTAACCATTTTAAACATAGCCATTGCAATTTATATCTGAATACCCCATTTTTCAAATTTATTTTATCTAATTCTGGTGATTCTTGTTCATGTTTTATTATTTTGGATTGTGAGCTCATGATAAATGGAGGTGTTTTTGTGGGATTCCTTAAGACCATCCTAAGAACATGTTAATTTCTCCACTTGGGATTCCCCTCGGCCCATATTATAAATTCTAAATCAAACTTATATGAGGTAAACTTATTTTATTCTCCTTAAAGCCTAGTCCAAGACAAAGTGTGTGTGTGTGTGTGTGTGTGTGTGTGTGTGTGTGTGTTTCTTGCCTGCTCCTTCACTAGAGTTATAGCCCCTCAAGATCCCTGGTACTCTGGGGACCTGTGTGTCTTAATTCTGTTCATACACTTACCCTTATAATTACCCAAATTGTGTGTTCTTTATTTGCATGATCATTTAAAATGCAAACTCCTTTGTTGTAAAAACTGGTAAATGTTCCCATTACAGCCATAGATTCAAATGTATTGAGCAGGGGCTCCTGGGTGGCTTAGTCAGTTAAGCGTCCGACTTCCACTTAGGTCATGATCTCGCGGTTCGTGGGTTCGAGCCCCGCATCGGGCTATGTGCTGACTGCCAGCTCAGAGCCTGGAGCCTGTTTCAGTCTGTGACTACCTCTCTCTCTGACCCTCCCCTGCTCACGCTGTCTCTCTCTCTCTCTCCTAGAAATAAATTAAAAAAACATTAAAAAAAAATGTATTGAGCAGTCTTTTTACATCTCCCATTGCTTTTTGTCCATTTGCAAATGACTTTCTTTTACTTTTTTTTAATTTTTAAAAATATTTATTGAAGTTTTTATTATAAAACTTCTTTATAGTTATGTATAAAATACTATAAATACAATAAAATACTAAGAATACTGTAACTATAAAATAGTTATTTTTTAGCCTTTAAAAATATCTTTTTTTAAATTTATTTTATTTAATTTATAAACAGTTCATTGTCAAGTTGGTTTCCAACAACACCCAGTGCTCATCCCAATAAGTGCCCTCCTCCATGCCCATCACTCCCCTCCCCTCACACCCATTAGTCCTCAGTTTGTTCTCAGCATTCAAGAGACTCTCATGGTTTGCCTCCCTCCCTCTCCCCCACCATTTCCCTCCTTCTTATCCCCCAGCAAATTACTTTCTTTTAAATATATGCATTTGAGAGGAGGTTCATCATATTTTACTTTGCTACTTAACAATATGAGGATTTTCTAGGCTATATGATCTGCCATGAAATGGAAGTCAGAAATGTTATTTATAGGGAGAACAAGACTCACTTACTCATGTTGTATATGGAATAAACCTTTGTGTGGAATATAAGAAAATTTCATAAAAAACAAGTGTTTATACTCTAGAACCTTGTTAGTTCTGTTTATGTAATTATTTGCTCTCCTTCTGGATCTGGCTGGACAGATAATTAAGTTGATTACTTTTACTATATCTACCTGTGTTGAAAACATGTACTGAGATTATCCAAAGCAAACTTTGATCCTGAATTATTTTATACTGGTGACCCACTTTGGAGAAAAATATCATGAAAAGACAGATAAAATCCCTGGTGTCACAGTCTAGAGCAGAATAACTTCCCTGAGCTTCTTGTAAAAAGAATTAAAGGAAGAAGAGAATAAAGAAAGACATAGATAGGACAGATAAAAAAGAATAAAGATATTGAATGACTATAGTTAATGTTTTTATGTATATAATTGAGTAAAAACTCACTGTAAAATAATTACCTTATCTTTGTGGGGCAATGAAATGGATAATTATATACCCAGTGCAAACAGCTAGCAGTAGCCTAGCCAGGACACTAAACCTGACTTTGACATTTGAAATCCAAGATGCTTCATGCTAAATATGAATGTCAGTGGTTCTTTCTCATGAGCATTTAGACACATGGATCATTTCCTCACTTTGTGGGGACTAGGGACCAGGGAGAACAAGACATGGTGATCATTACAAGCTGGTACAAAAGGAAAGTGAAGGTGATGATACTAACCAAGGCAGTATTTGCCCCACAACAGGAAAAAAAAAAAAAAAAGACATGCAGTGAAGTATAATGTTACAGTCTCAGAAATATGTTCTAGCTGATAGTATTTGGCAGGATAAACAGTGTACAGGCTTCCTCAGACTCCTCCAAAGGTAGCAACATATCCTGTAAGTCAAGGAAACTGCTCTCACCCAGCTCTGCAGAAGCACAGCACATAGACCCATAAACAGACCTCTTCGGGCTCCATCTACAGACAAATCAGTATTTACTTTTTTCAGGAGCAAGCATAGATCTAAGGAAGCTCACTGCCAGAGGCCAGCTCTGGTTGGGTCCAGGAGTCCCTGAAGGATGGACGGTGTCGGCAATGGAGGGATGAGAGAGTCACGAGAATCTTTCTGGTCACCAAGCAGGCATCTCTGCTCTGACTGGGGCTCAACTCTATTTTATAATTAAGTGTCTGGGGGACAGCACAGAAGTGGCATTTGCCTTAGACAATGATTTCTGATGACAAACTTCTTTGATATGTAAGAATTTCCCAGAACAGAGATTTGTAGAAGACTCCTGCATAGCCTTTATCAATAGTGATTGAGGTAAGTGATTTAGATGCTTATCCTATGTGGAAGGAAGGTATCTTTAGCATACAATACAGTGTTTTTAGCATAAAAAGGGTGAAGTTACTTTTTTGTGAGCAGGGGTCAATAGCTTCTTTACGGAGAAGTATTAAGAAAAACAGGTCTTTCAGGAAACACCTTTGCTCCCATAATCACAAAAGAAGAAGTTCCTCAATAGGTTCCTTCACAGGGTGCAATCAGCATATTCAAGACCAGAATAAGTCACTTCCTTGGGGGGCCGGTGCTCCAAGCAGAAACAATTGGGTGGAGGTGGATATCTGTCCTTAACTCTAAATTAGGCTCTTTGTCTCAGGGCCAGACTCAATTGTAACTCCTGTGTTCTTAGCCCCATTTATTATCTAAGTCTTGGATCTGCAAGGTCCATAGGAAGAGCCTTTGGACAATCATCCACAATGCTTCCATCTGAAGTCTCTTTTGAAAAGGCAAGAATATGCTTTTCTTTATGAGCAATCTGTGTGGGGAATATCAGTCTGATTTGGAATATTGTGAGGTCTGGTCAATACCAGCAGGCTCATTTCCAACATGAGCCAGTAGTAGCAGAAAGAGATACCAGTTTTTGTTTTTCATGGCAGGAGCTGCGCAAACGCTGCCATTTCCTCACTGTGACTGTCCTCCAGCAAGACCCATGCAGCTCCCAGCAGCTCACAGCCTCGCTCTTAAACAGGACACAGTTCTTAATTTTATTATTAAGCATGCAAGTAAATGCAATAAATTCCGTGACTTTATGGAAGAAATCCACCAATGCCTGTCCTTTTCTGGGATATTAACTCATCAGGCCCCTTCCCCCTATGTCCTAACAGCAATGTCTCTTATAGACCACAAGAACTCTGGATAAACTCAAGGACAGAGCAGAAAATGCACTGCTCATTTGAATCTCATGTCAGGCTCCTGATATGATCCTAAGATATCTCAAGGAGGTTCCAGGAATATGTTTGGACAGTCTTGGGCTAAGGGACCAGGTCTGGGTTCAAATTTCTGCACCTGTCCAACTGAGCTCTAGTCCTGAGATGCAGCATATCAAGTCCCTCTCTTCATTCTTACCACTGATATGGATGTGACTAGAAAACATTGAAGGGACCCAAAAAGGTCCCTTTGTTTCTCTCTTATGAGTCTAAAATACAACCTGACAATCTACTTAATGAAGCTTCTGGAGGAAGCAAAACAAACAGCAGACCAGGCTCTAGGGCTGAGTGTCTAAAAGAGACCAGGCGAACCACAAAATCTCGAGAGGTCTCCTACCACTTCTCACCCTCCCCATTGCACAGCTTGGAATTCAGCTGACAATCAACATGTATAAATGACAGAGATAAGGCTAAGTTTACCAAAGTTCTTCCTTCTTCTAGACACATAAATTTACATTTTCCAGGCTCACCTATAGTTAGGTGAGGCTAGAAGACTGAATCTGGCCAAAGAGGTGGCATACACCTCTTCCAGGTACAACCTTTATAGCCCCCTTGATGTCCCCTATACTCTTTCCCCCAACCTCTAGTCAGTTGCACTTAATCCACTGAAGAGATGAAGCCCTAGAAATGACAGAGGAAGCTAGGTCCCTAAAAGACAGCATGGAGGAGATCCTCCCCTTCCGCGTGCATTGGATAGATGCATTAAAAAAAAGTTATGTGTGTTAAACCACTGACACATTGGAATTGTTTGTTTCAACAGCCAGTAAGTTATCCTGACTAATGCCGCAGACACTGAGAAAATTGACTGCCAATGCTAGAAAAATCACACAACAAGGAATGCTGACATGCATACTAAATAGTAAGTCTTGGGGAAATGGTGGGTACAATTGAAAATAATTGTGCATGTTTGCAATTGTTGACAAGTTATTATGATAAGTAAATGAACGTAGTAGAAAGTTGGCTGGTCTTCAAGCAGAAATTAATGACAATAGAGAGAAAGCCCACAAATATGAAATCTTGAAGAATTTTTCCTGGGAGGTCACAGGTTAAGAGAAAATTTTAAATTGTCTTTGAAAAACAGGGATTTATAGAAACCAGTCTTGAGAATAGAGTAGATTATGTGTGTAGCTGGTGTTTATTGCCAAAGGCACCTGTGCCTGGCTTTTAAAGAAAGTTTTTGATTAAGAATTAAAACAATTATGGGGCACCTGCGAGGCTTAGTTGGTTAAGCGTCCGACTTTCGCTTAGGTCATGATCTCGCGGTTTGTGGGTTCGAGCCCTGCATCGGGCTCTGTGCTGACTGCCAGCTCAGAGCCTGGAGCCTATTTCAGAGTCTGTATCTCCCTCTCTTTCTGACCCTCCCCTGCTCACGCTGTCTCTCTCTCTCTCTCCTAGAAATAAATAAAAATATTAAAAAAAAAGAAAACAATTATTGATCTTAATAATGTATGAGTTAGAAATAAGCTCAAAATGCAACAACGCAAAAGAAGGTATGTACATCTTCCAATGCCTGCATGACAGCATGACATGATGCCATCAGGGACAATGAAGAAGACACAACTCAAAGGCAGAACAAAGGGTCATAGAAACAATNCAGGCTCATTTCCAACATGAGCCAGTAGTAGCAGAAAGAGATACCAGTTTTTGTTTTTCATGGCAGGAGCTGCGCAAACGCTGCCATTTCCTCACTGTGACTGTCCTCCAGCAAGACCCATGCAGCTCCCAGCAGCTCACAGCCTCGCTCTTAAACAGGACACAGTTCTTAATTTTATTATTAAGCATGCAAGTAAATGCAATAAATTCCGTGACTTTATGGAAGAAATCCACCAATGCCTGTCCTTTTCTGGGATATTAACTCATCAGGCCCCTTCCCCCTATGTCCTAACAGCAATGTCTCTTATAGACCACAAGAACTCTGGATAAACTCAAGGACAGAGCAGAAAATGCACTGCTCATTTGAATCTCATGTCAGGCTCCTGATATGATCCTAAGATATCTCAAGGAGGTTCCAGGAATATGTTTGGACAGTCTTGGGCTAAGGGACCAGGTCTGGGTTCAAATTTCTGCACCTGTCCAACTGAGCTCTAGTCCTGAGATGCAGCATATCAAGTCCCTCTCTTCATTCTTACCACTGATATGGATGTGACTAGAAAACATTGAAGGGACCCAAAAAGGTCCCTTTGTTTCTCTCTTATGAGTCTAAAATACAACCTGACAATCTACTTAATGAAGCTTCTGGAGGAAGCAAAACAAACAGCAGACCAGGCTCTAGGGCTGAGTGTCTAAAAGAGACCAGGCGAACCACAAAATCTCGAGAGGTCTCCTACCACTTCTCACCCTCCCCATTGCACAGCTTGGAATTCAGCTGACAATCAACATGTATAAATGACAGAGATAAGGCTAAGTTTACCAAAGTTCTTCCTTCTTCTAGACACATAAATTTACATTTTCCAGGCTCACCTATAGTTAGGTGAGGCTAGAAGACTGAATCTGGCCAAAGAGGTGGCATACACCTCTTCCAGGTACAACCTTTATAGCCCCCTTGATGTCCCCTATACTCTTTCCCCCAACCTCTAGTCAGTTGCACTTAATCCACTGAAGAGATGAAGCCCTAGAAATGACAGAGGAAGCTAGGTCCCTAAAAGACAGCATGGAGGAGATCCTCCCCTTCCGCGTGCATTGGATAGATGCATTAAAAAAAAGTTATGTGTGTTAAACCACTGACACATTGGAATTGTTTGTTTCAACAGCCAGTAAGTTATCCTGACTAATGCCGCAGACACTGAGAAAATTGACTGCCAATGCTAGAAAAATCACACAACAAGGAATGCTGACATGCATACTAAATAGTAAGTCTTGGGGAAATGGTGGGTACAATTGAAAATAATTGTGCATGTTTGCAATTGTTGACAAGTTATTATGATAAGTAAATGAACGTAGTAGAAAGTTGGCTGGTCTTCAAGCAGAAATTAATGACAATAGAGAGAAAGCCCACAAATATGAAATCTTGAAGAATTTTTCCTGGGAGGTCACAGGTTAAGAGAAAATTTTAAATTGTC
The DNA here is from genome assembly GCF_003009895.1 of Hyaena hyaena. Lineage (NCBI taxonomy): Eukaryota > Metazoa > Chordata > Mammalia > Carnivora > Hyaenidae > Hyaena > Hyaena hyaena. The sequence goes on from NW_024081413.1 coordinate 857,593, forward strand.
TTTGAAAAACAGGGATTTATAGAAACCAGTCTTGAGAATAGAGTAGATTATGTGTGTAGCTGGTGTTTATTGCCAAAGGCACCTGTGCCTGGCTTTTAAAGAAAGTTTTTGATTAAGAATTAAAACAATTATGGGGCACCTGCGAGGCTTAGTTGGTTAAGCGTCCGACTTTCGCTTAGGTCATGATCTCGCGGTTTGTGGGTTCGAGCCCTGCATCGGGCTCTGTGCTGACTGCCAGCTCAGAGCCTGGAGCCTATTTCAGAGTCTGTATCTCCCTCTCTTTCTGACCCTCCCCTGCTCACGCTCTCTCTCTCTCTCTCTCTCCTAGAAATAAATAAAAATATTAAAAAAAAAGAAAACAATTATTGATCTTAATAATGTATGAGTTAGAAATAAGCTCAAAATGCAAAAACGCAAAAGAAGGTATGTACATCTTCCAATGCCTGCATGACAGCATGACATGATGCCATCAGGGACAATGAAGAAGACACAACTCAAAGGCAGAACAAAGGGTCATAGAAACAATAGTAAGTTTCTCTCAGAGAACATAACCAGTGTCTAGTCAGGGAACTTCCACCACTTCAGTGAATAAAAGTTATAGTGCCTGCCTCTAGTGCATTACTGTGGATAAGTTCCTGCTAAATGAATCCCATGTCTCACTTCCAAATGGTAATCTTAATGACCCCTGCCAGCGTCTGCCCCATCGTTACATATGTGGTGGGAGGAGGGGAATGATGGGTCTACAAGGAATCACATCAGGACCTGATGGAGAAGACACTCATTGATTGAGGCCTTGGACTTCGTGCTGCATCCAGTGACTGCACAAGAGCTTGGATGGTGTCCAAGTAGTACCTTTTACAGTTAAGAGTCTCTTTTGTATCATTTCTCATAAGAAATGAATATTCAGTGACCCAGCCTCTTCTGTAGGCAGCTGGATCTATGTGAAGAGTGTGGCCAATGGGATGATAGAAAAAATGTAAATCTCACCCAGATTGAACTCTTAAAACCTCCTACAAGATCCTGAACATTTTCTCCCTTTGCTTGTATGTCAGCCAGATTCAGAAGTACCTTAGGAGATCCCTAAAGGCTTGATACATGTAGGATCTGTATATGGGGGAAAGTTGGGTCTCTAAGTGTTGACTTGAAGCCAAGCCCCTATGCCCTGGAATGGGTTATGAATGAGTAGTAAAGTTTTATTGTGTTAAGTTATTGTGGTATCTTTATTGTAGTAATCAACCTTGCTTGCATTGACTAATTCAATATATGATGGATTTTGATGTGTATTGGCTTTGCTGTCTATACTCTGGAGCACAAAAACTTCAGAGAATAATAAAGATAACAACAAACCTGTCCAGGTGAAGTCTAAAAATGTAGCTAAATCCTGAGACAATATGATAGGAAAACTGGATTTAGTTAGCAAACATGCCTGAATCCTCTTTCCTGTCTCTGGTCCCTAGTAGCTAAATGACCATTAATATTTATATTGTACTCAGTTGCCTAATTTGCAAAAATGAGAATAATAATAAGTCATGGATTGTTTTGACTATAATTAGTCTGAAAGTAATTTACCTTTTGGCAATTATCTATGCTAATCTGTTCTGTGCTGATGACATATAAAGCACCCAATAACTAATTTTGGTTGAGTAGATAAAGGTATTAATAAATGTTATCATTACAAATAGTCCTTAGCCAGTAGTGCTAAACTAACATCTTATTAAATATAGAGATGTAGGTAAATATGAATACCTGGCCCATGTCATTTGATATTGATCTTAGATATTGTTGACAAAGAGAAAAATCACAATAATTGTTATATCTCTTTTATTTTTAAATTAATCATTCAAATTTCCACATACCTAATGAGCAGGAAGTACAGTATCTTCTTCTTGAAGCCACTTAAAATTGGTAGAGTACAGATGTTTTGTCAATTTAACTGCATTATATTTATTGAAAATCCCACGAATTTTATAACACAGGATTGTCAGTCCCCTTTCAAATACCAAGCAGAGGTTGAGAATGGAATTCACCCTAGTATTGCTTTTCTCTTCAGTAGCCACAAGAGAGCAGTGTTGACTTCCAACTATGAAACATTTATTTACTCAATGGCAGTAACTCCAGGCTGTGTAGACTTTATGGATGCAGTGTTGATGTCCCACACTGGGATTCTGAGGTCACGGATCTCGTTGTTAATACCCAAATGTTTGAATATATCTGAAGAACAATAGTGTATCAGGATGACTATATACGAAGAGGGTCCCAAACTCTGCTTTATTATATGTGGAAAATGTAGTTTAGTTTTCTCAACAAAGTTTAAGTCTTTGTTTTGGGCACTGGCCACCAGCATATACTCTCTTTTTCCTCCAGATATTTAATTTTTGCTCTCTTTTGCTACTGTGTCCTAATTTAAACCTGCACTGGTCCTGAATGGCAGTGTTCAATAGTAGTATTTGGTTCAATAGTAGTATTTGGTATATAGATCTTTCTCAGAAGGCTGTGCTCCTTATGTAGATTCCTCATTCTAATGTGACTAACCTGCAAACCAGAAGGTGAGGTGAGTGACTATTGGCTGGCCTCTCCCTCCCCCTTCTCATAATTTTAATATACAACTATACAACTATGCAACAGTTGTTCCAGTACAACATGGCCATAGTCAGTGTTAGCCAAGTGATGCCACAGATTTTTCTCAGTTAAACTGAAAAAAACCTCTATCCTCTACCGACTTAAAATGCGTTTAATTTATACTACTTCATTCTACCAACACGACATGTTCGAAGACTGTACTAAGAGGACATTTTATTTTCCTATAAGAACTTCATAGTGAAGTTGTATCTGCCCCTCAAGATCTTGCTTTTTGGGTAATGCTGTTCTCTCATCTACTTTATCTGTAAGAGGACTCACCCCAAAACCTGTCTAGGACCGTTGTGTCCAGTTCCTTGAGCCACCTGCACTGAGCCTGACAATTCTGGGAGAAACTGTTGTCCTCTTAGCTTGTCATCCCAGGACCAGAAGGGAGAGCCAACATCAATATGTGGCTTGTCTGTTCTTATACTTAGGGATCTACTACTTGGAACTAGAGATGAACTAATATAAATTTTATTGGCTAACTCTTCTCTTAGCCATTGCAATATCATAAACTAAGTCCCTTGATGTACCCTAAGCTGTGCTTGTTGTTAAGAGGAATGACAAAAGGTGTGCTGGCCCCTACATCCCTTACAAACCCCTAACACAAGTTGTACTTTCTGTAACTGTGTACACCCAGTTTGAGTCAAACTTCTCATAATGATGTTGACTGTTTGTACTGATCTAGAGAAACCTGGTGCAGGAATTAAGATCTGAATGTGACCAACTAATAGCGATTCCTCTTTGAGTCCCTTCTGGGTTTGCACCTGGGAGAAGCATAGCAGAGGTAGAGAAAGCACTCCTAGAGAGACCAACAGAGTGGACGAAATGCTGGACAATATGTGACGTGTTTGAATTCAGAGGCAACAGCCAAGGAAGAATTCTTGAGACATTTTTGGTGCAAAAAGGTGTTTTTATTAAAGTATAGAGACAGGACTTGGGGCACTGGGGTTGTGAGTAGTGACTGATTATATACTATGGAGTTGGGAATTTCCACGAGGACTTTTTCATATGTTAAAGAAGACTTACAGGATTCTGGAGTTCTGGCTATTGTCAAGTTAAGGTTGTTTTCTCCCTGGCAAAGTATTAACATCAAGACAGTTGGGAGTTCCTTGAGGAACTGTACACTCTACCTGTCTCAAGTAATTGTCAATGGGCTTCTGGCTATAAGAAAATTTAATTTTTTCTACATTTCCTTTGCCTTTTTTCTCCATATCAATATCACCTTGACAATATGTATTATATTCATATGAATTGTATTCTTTCTGTTCGATTTTTTTAGAAGCTCGTTTTTATAATCCACAAAAGTATCCTCTGAAAATTAATGTTATGCCCAGATGCTGGCAAATTGCAAGTGCTCAAAACATTTGAGCTTTTATTTTCATTGTCATGACTATCACTATTATGAATATATAAGAACATTGGGATTAGTAGTATCATTTTAGGCCACAGTGTTTGAAGCTGGCCCTTCAGTCCTCTGAGGGGCAGGTGGAAGTTGGTGGTGGATAAAAACTCTTCTAGCATGCATGAGATGGAGGGAGTCCTAGGAGAGAACTCTCTTGTGGAAAATGACAAATGCTGAGTCACACCTGTGGCTGGGACTTGAGGAAATGAGAGCCACAATGGAGGGTATTAAGAACCCCTTCTTATAGGCACATGGATGTCATTTTCCTTTCCTGCTGCTACTGAGTGTAGAAGAGTCTGCCCTGGAGCCCACAGGAGCACTGAGTTGCAGTTACTTTGTGGAATCTCCGGAATGTGATGCAATCACTCTCTATTCCTGCTGGCAGCTAACCCCAAACTCTTTCACAGCTATGAAAGCTTCCCCTGTAACATTATGTTATGTCATGTCTCTTCGTGTATCTGAATAGGAGAACTTGACTCTGTGTGGTCACAAGCAGTCAGAACTGATAGGAGCTGCATAGTCATTAACCCTTGTCTCCCAGCCTCAAGCCCATCCATCCAGATCTGCTCTGGGATGCTGGGACTTGGATTCTGGGACTCTTCTTTGTTAGTTTCCACCCATAAAGAACAACAGGAAAAGACTAGAAGGTGGAAGCAGGGCAAGGGGTACTTGCTTTTTCCTGTCTGTTCATATCTTATCAGTATCCCTGAGCAATGACTCCTCACCTGGCAATGGAGTTCATTCTAGTCTCCAGGGTTGATTGGGTGTTGGGTTTGGATTTGTTTGATTTGGGTTTGGGTTTGGGTTTGGTTTGTGATGAAGTTTTTGTGGTGGTAGTTGGGTTTGCGGGGTCTGGAGCTGACTGCCAAGAAAGAATTCTTGAAGACATTTTTGGTGCAAAAAGGTGATTTTATTAAAGCATGGGGACAGGACCCATGGGCAGAAAGAGCTGCCAGGGACCATGAGGAGAAACTGGTCATATGCTATGGAGTTGGAGGAGGTCAAGTCCAGGGGAAGTTTCCAATGAGATTTTCATATGCTAAAGAAGACTCACAGGATACCAGAAACCTAGCTATTGTCAAGCTAAGGTTGTTTTTCCCTCTAGCAAAACATTAGTATTAAGATAGTAGGGAGTTCCTGGAGAAAGGTTTTGCTCTGCCTGTCTCAAGTATTGGTCAATGGGCTGCAGGTTATAAGGAAATTTAATTTTATCTGCCATTTCATTCTGCCTTTGTCTCCTACATCACTGTGACACTAGTACCAGTTCAAGGCAGCAACTTTCTCAGATATCTGAGACCCAGTTCTATGGGCCCACTGCCAACCTTTTAAGTTAATGACCCAACCCAAGTGTAATGTCCACATTCTTCTTCTGCTCCAGTCACTGGTAATCACTAATTTACATTCCATCTCTGTAGATTTGTCTATTATACACTTGTAATGTTAATTGGAATCATACAATATATGGCCATTATGCTTTTCACGTATGATAACGTTTTCAAGATTCATCCACTTGTGCCTATATCAGTATTTCATTATGGCTGAATAATATTTCATTTGTGAGATTATACCACACTATGTCTGTCCATTTCTAATTGGGTTAATTGGTTTTTATTGTTGACTTGTAAGAGACTTTATATGCTCTGGTTACTAGAACTTTATCATGTATATGATTTGCAGATATTTTCCTCATTCTCTGGGTAATCTTTTCACTTTCCTGATGCTGTTCTTTGAGGTATAAAGTTTTAAATTTTAATGAAGTCCAATTTATCTGTTTTTTTCTTTAGTCACTTGTTCTTTTTGTGTTATAACTAAGGAAATATTGCATAATGCAAGGTTATGAAGTTTAGCCTTACGTTTTTTCCAAGAGTCTTATAGTTTTAGCTCCTACAGTTAGGTTTTTGATACATCTTGAATTAAATTTTGTCTATGGAGTAATTTTATTTACTTCTTACTGTAGCATTTTATAGATTTGAACTGATTTTTCCTATTTCTCATTATTATGCTGAAAGAGCAAATCAGTTTCATGATCAGTTTATTTGAGGAATAAAACATTTCCAGGAGAGCAGGGAAAGAAAGGTTGCCATGTTTTGTAGTTTTCCTTGGTTTGTTTGGGATTTTGATTCCCCCTCTGATGTCCTCCTTTCTTTTTACTACCCTGTCTCTAAGGAGGATGCCCTTTCCTCCAGTTATCCTCCTCCTTCAGACTAAATTTCTGAGGCTGCCACTTCTGGTCCTTCTTGCTTTTAAGCCACTTTCCCATAGCCAGTGCTGTTTTCAATAACATCCCTGACCTGTATTTAATATTTTAGGATTTAGTGGAGCTTTAAATTTTATTGTTTTTTACTTCTGAGGATCTTATTTATGCTATGTATATGTCTTCCACACCATCACTTCTTTTCTAAATAGCCTATTAAAAATACTCTGGTTTCTCTTCAGATCGTATAAATCTTTAGCCTTTTACTAAATAGCCTATTAATTTCCCCTCCACCCATACTCTGAATCTAACATCAATGACAGCAGTGGGACTTCTAGCCTTAACTCTATTTCTCTTCTTAAAATAATTTGAAATCATGCCATTCTATGTCTTCTATTAATGTTGACGGAATGGGCCATTGTGATCTGATTCACACTGTTTTTGATGTTATGGTTTTTCTGGGAGTATATATGGTAAGATTCAGAAAAAAACAGCCATCATTTTCCTAGGGTCAATAAAACAGATATATACCTGTATCTATCTCTACATCTACATATGTATACATGTATGTATGTGTTTATGTATATATATATTGTTTTTGCAACCTTGGGAGTTCCCCAGGTGAAATCTGAAACTGGTCCCTACACATAGAGGGCAAAGAAAGACTGAATAAAGAGGCAGACCCAGGTCAATAGGTAGCAGATTTAATAAGCAAGGGAACTTACATACAGGGCTTGTCTTGGGTGCCTGTACGATGACCTCTCTGCATCCACCTGCCAGAATCTTAAAAGTTTATATAGAGACTTTACTGGGCTTAGTCACTTATTCCATCTAGATGGTCTCAACAACATATTACTAGCTCAAGGTTATGTCCTTGGAGCAGGTTTTGAGAGTGGGAAGGCAAGCAGAAGATATATTCCATGGACAAGGAAGGTGATAGAAAGCCTCTGATTGCCCAGTATAGCTCATGGATCAGCTGGTGGTCACATCCTGTTGATGACTTCCTCCAATAGTATGTACATTTATGCCTGAGGTTGTTACCTGCTGGAGGTCTGCTCCAGCTGGGTCCAGGGGTCCCTGAATCTTTCTGGTCACCAAGCAGGCATCTCTGCTCTGACTAGGGCTCAACTCTATTTTATAATTAAGTGTCTGGGGGACAGCACAGAAGTGGCATTTGCCTTAGACAATGATTTCTGATGACAAACTTCTTTGATATGTAAGAATTTCCCAGAACAGAGATTTGTAGAAGACTCCTGCATAGCCTTTATCAATAGTGATTGAGGTAAGTGATTTAGATGCTTATCCTATGTGGAAGGAAGGTATCTTTAGCATACAATACAGTGTTTTTAGCATAAAAAGGGTGAAGTTACTTTTTTGTGAGCAGGGGTCAATAGCTTCTTTACGGAGAAGTATTAAGAAAAACAGGTCTTTCAGGAAACACCTTTGCTCCCATAATCACAAAAGAAGAAGTTCCTCAATAGGTTCCTTCACAGGGTGCAATCAGCATATTCAAGACCAGAATAAGTCACTTCCTTGGGGGGCCGGTGCTCCAAGCAGAAACAATTGGGTGGAGGTGGATATCTGTCCTTAACTCTAAATTAGGCTCTTTGTCTCAGGGCCAGACTCAATTGTAACTCCTGTGTTCTTAGCCCCATTTATTATCTAAGTCTTGGATCTGCAAGGTCCATAGGAAGAGCCTTTGGACAATCATCCACAATGCTTCCATCTGAAGTCTCTTTTGAAAAGGCAAGAATATGCTTTTCTTTATGAGCAATCTGTGTGGGGAATATCAGTCTGATTTGGAATATTGTGAGGTCTGGTCAATACCAGCAGGCTCATTTCCAACATGAGCCAGTAGTAGCAGAAGGAGAAACCAGTTTTTGTTTTTCATGGCAGGAGCTGTGCAAATGCCGCCATTTCTTCGCTGTGACTGTCCTCCAGCAAGGCCCATGCAGCCCCAACCGCTATCCTGATGTGCACGTTGGGTATTATGTGTAACTGTTTTTCATTGTCACATAGGATATATCTGGGTTTTTACAGACTCTTTAGTGTAACACTGAAGACTTTACTATTAACATTTTTTTCTCAGATCATTTTGTCAAAATTGAACAAATTGTAATGCCTGCAAAAATGATGAATTTTAATTTTCTTAAAGAAGATTTTGGGGGCTTAGCAGTTGTCTTACTCTTGATTTCAGCTCAGAGCATGATTTCATGGTTCATGGGATCGAGCCCTGTGTCCATATCTGTGCTGACAGTGTGGAACCTGCTTGGCATGCTTTCTCTCCCTCTCTCTCTGCCCCATCCTCTTTTCCCTCTCTCTCTCTGTGTCTCTCAAATAAATAAATAAACTTAAAAAATTGTTGAAACAAAACATGTTTCTTTCATTTACTAGTTGACTTTCATTGTATTGAGATGATATATAAGCATTATTTTAGTAAATAATTTCAAAAAGCTTATTAGAGAAACATACTAGTTTCTGATTTTAATAAGAATTATATACTTAAAGGGGAAGAATTTTCTTCCACATTAATAGACTGCCTTTTTATTTTCTGCACATTTTTAAAAAGACTTAATATTTTGAACTTTTGAACTAGCCTCAAAATTTATGGAGTTTACTATATAATATTTATACATTAATTTATTGATATAGTGGATTTAATTTGTATATTTTCTAATATTGAATCATTGTTCTTATCTATAATTGTTACATATGGGCAGCTGATGATACAGGTTTAGAACCTGGAAAAATTATACTTAGTAGCTGCATGATATTGGTGACAAAATTTATCATTTTGAAGTCATAATTTTCACTTATACAAACATATTAATACTAGTGTCTGTTTTATAGGATTATTAATAAATGAATGAAGTAATGAAAATAAAACACTTTTCTAATAATATCTATTATTTCATTAAAAATATATAACCAAATTTATTTTTCAAGTTTATTTACACTTTTTTACCTGCATTTGTATGTGTGGTTGACCTGTATTTTTTTTCTTCTGAATTTTTTCTTCTATGTTTTCTTTCTTCTCTTTTTCTTACTTTGCCATCATGATAACGTTAATTTTCTAAAATGATATTAAAAGCTTTGCAAATTTATTTAGTATTGCAAAACAGTATAGCATAAGAAATATGAAAAGCTTGGGGCACCTGGGTGGCTTAGTCGGTTAAGCATCCGACTTTCGCTTAGGTCATGATCTCGCGGTTCGTGGGTTCAAGCCCCGTGTCTGGCTCTGTGCTGACTACCAGCTCAGAGCCTGGAGCCTATTTCAAAGTCTGTATCTCCCTCTCTCTCTGACCTTCCCCTGCTCACTCTGTCTCTCTCTCTCTCTCTCCTAGAAATAAATTTAAAAAAAAAAGAAATATGAAAAGCTTATTGTGGTCTGGCATCTTACTTGGAAGAAATTCTGTGATGCCTTTTATGTTATCCTCACCACTATTTTGATATGTAAATTTTTCTAAATTATGTTTGTGTCAATTTCATGATTTCTATTTAGAAAATAATCTTTTGGTCACTTTTTTCATTTATTTATGTATTTGAGTATATTTGACACAAAATATCATTTCTTCCAATCACTTCCTCCTTAAGTTACATTGCCATCACCTTAGCCTGTTCTCTGCATATTTCTTGCTCACCCTACCTTGGGTTTCAGCTAGGGCCCCATTTCCAAACAGAAGCCAATTTCATAGTTTTGTAGCTCCCAGAATACCAAAAGAAATCAACTGCCTTATCTAGCTCACATGCTCTAATAAGAATGACTTTATATTATGTCAATAGCCACTGTATTATAGTTTGCCTTAAAGCTTTGTCTAATAAGAACTGTGGGCAACGGAGTTTCCCTGAGACCTCAAATGTAGATAGGGCCCTCTTTTTTTCAATTTACCAAAAATGGCTTTATTTTATTTATTTTTTCAAAATTGTATTTAAATTTATAGTTAACATAGAGTGTAGATTGGTTTCAAGAGTAGAATTTAGTGATTCATCGCTTACATATAACACACAGTGTGCATTACATCAAGTACCCTCCTTAATGCCCATCACTCAACTAGCCCATCCCCCATCAACCTCCCCTCCATCAACTGTCAGTTTGTTCTTTATAGCTGAGTCTCTTATGATTTGCCACTCTCTCTGTTTTTATCTTATTTTTCCTTCCCTTCCCATATGTTCACCTGTTTTGTTTCTTAAATTCCACATATGAGTGAAATCATATGGTATCTGTCTTTCTCTGACTGACTTATTTTGCTTAGCATAATACTCTCTAGCTCCATCTATGTTGTTGCAAATGGCAAGATTTCATTCTTTTTGATGGTTGAGTAATGTTCCATGGTGTATATATACTACTGCTTCTTTATCCATTCATCCATTGATGGACATTTAGGCTCTTTTCATAATTTTGCTATTGTTGATATGCTATAAACATTGGTGTTCATGTGCCCCTTTGAATCAGTATTTTTTTATCCTTTGGGAAAGAACTAGTAGTTCGATGGCTGGATTGTAGAGTGGTGTTATTTTTAACTCTCTGAGCTGCCTCCATTCTGCTTTCCAGAGTGGCTGCACCAGTTTGCATTCTTAACAACAGTGTAAGAGGGTTCTAGATACGGTCCTTGTAATTCTTTGGCTTTCTAGTCTCCTGACAGATAGACCCTCTGACCAAGGTAAAGGATGAGGGTCATTAAGAGCCCCATGCACTGAGGTAACCCAAACTGGAACCCTCACTTCATACCAGTAATTATATACTAGAATTGGGTTTAGTAAGCTAAACCTACATGTGCTAGAAGTAACAACCACACTACAAATACATTTGTTTATTTATTTCCAAATCTTTTCATGTTTTACAAACTTTAAAGATTTTTTTCAACTCTTTTTTTTTGAGTTCACAGTGCCAGATTAATATTGCTTTATAGCATTTTATTGTCTTGGATACTGAAGTTCAAAGAGCTTTAAGTGAGATTCTCAGGTTAAGTCTTCCAGTCAAGGGCAGAGCCTGAATTTAAACCTGGCTCTTAGGACTCTAAGTTAATTTCTTTTGCAACTGTATCCTGCTTGATATTGATGAAATCCCACACCACTTTAAGACATGAGCTTCACCTTCTGACATGTGAATGAAGAGAAACTCAGTGTGAAGGAAATTATTCAAGGCAGTTACTGGGGCCATACCTTTTTGCAAACCTTATTCTCTCTTTAGGAATTTTGTAATATCAATGGGGTTTAAATGTGAGTGTTTTGTTTTGTTTTGTTTTTGTATTTGTCTTGTGGCAAAGTAAAGAGATAGTTTTGAAATCTTTGAGCTATGCCTTCCAGTGGTTTTATAAATTGGGAGGAATGGGAGAAGTATATTGTGATTGGCCTATGTGGGAGTGCTGGACTTTTACAAAAATATTTCCAATGTCTACTTCTGCTTTGATCTTATTATTATTTCTCTGATCTGTCATAAAAAATCCTCCTAGGGCTAAATGTCAGTAGCCTTTAGGGTAAAGCATTCTTAGTACACGCTCTCTTATCTGTTTTGTCCTGACCCCATAGATAACAGGGTTAAGAGCAGGGGGAACAACCACATACAGATTAGCCAGAAGAATGTGGATGTAATGAGGGATGTTGTGGCCAAAGCGGTGTGTCATGAAGGAGAAGAGGGCTGGCAGGTAGAAAGCTAACATGACACAGACATGGGAGCCACATGTGCTGAGTGCTTTGAGCCGGGCATCCCAGGAAGGGAGGTGGAAGACTGCTCGGAGGATTTGAACATAGGAGAACCCAATCACAGAAAGGTCAATGTATCCCACTGAGAAAGCAATCAAGCCATAGACAACATTGACCCTAATATTGGCACAAGCCAACTTTGCCAAACCCATGTGTTCACAGTAGGTGTGAAGAATAACTCGGACACCACAGAAAGGCAATCTCAGGATGAGAAATATGAATGGAGTCACAAACACCAAAGTCCTGACTATGATGACTATGCTCAGGATAGCTATCACCTTATTGGTGAGGATCATGCTATATCTCAGAGGGTTACAGATGGCAATATATCTATCTATGGCCATGACTGTCAGTACCACAGACTCCAGGCCAGTACATATATGGATAGTATACATCTGTGTGATGCAAGCACCAAATTCGATCTCCCTGAGATTAAACCAGAAAATTCCTAGCATCTTGGGGATGGTGGCTGTGGACAGGCCAAGATCAGTGCAGGCCAACATGGCCAGGAAGTAAAACATGGGTTGGTGGAGGCTGTGTTCAGTCTGGATCACAAACAGGATAGTGATGTTCCCTAGGAGGGCTATCAGATACACTACAAAGAAGGGGAATCCAATCCAGATGTGCACATCTTCTAGTCCTGGAATCCCCACCAGAAGGAAGGAAGGGGGGTGAAACTGTGTATTGTTGGAATGCAGCATATTGGTGGGAGTTGATTATAGATTCATTTCTTGCAGGAGTTTTCTTGCTTCCAGGGAGAGACCCTAACCTCTTTCATAGAGTGTTGCTTATTTTCTGGAGAAACAAAAAGTCTGTTCTTTAATTCCATAATACAGCAGAGAAGGCCTAGTGAGACAATATGAGGCACAGTTAAAAAGACACTCATACTTCAAACCTACTTAGAAAACCATGTAAAAATTTCCAAATACAGCAATCCTGCATATTTCTTACCTTCCATGTTTAAGGAAGAAACTGTATATGGCAAATTTTTATTATCAGTTGTGTCTGTTAATCAGAATGCAAAGCATAAACAAGATGGTGTGTGTGTGTGTATGTGTGTGTGTAATATCACAGGACTGGGAGTGAGATGGATGGTTCAGGGCAATGATACTTGGAAAAATAGACTTGAAAAATTAAGTAGATGCTGTTTGGGAGGGAGGGAGCCCTGTAAAGCAAGGGACTGGATAGCTGGTGTTTGGATCTGAGCTAAGGAGTGGATTAAGAAATTTAGACACATTGGGAAACTATTATATGATTCAAGCAAAGTAATACCCCTCCTAGAACTACAAAGTCCTGTCATTCAATAGGCTAAATCACACTCTCATTCCTAAACAGTTTAACACTGGTTGTTCCCAGATATTTTGAAGAGCCTGTTGTGATTTTTGATCTTCTTTTTTGCCTTCTTTATGTTGGATCATATTAATGGACAATCCTTCATGCTGCCTGAATAGTGACATTATGTCTATCTGTTTTTACAGTTAGAGCAATACTAAGGCCAGATACTTGCCTCCATTTGGGAACAGGTTAGGTTATATTAGTGCTGTAGCTAGCTTCCCTGATATAGTGATAGAAGCTAATGTGTTGAAGCTGGAAGCAGATTTAACAGTGAAATCTGTCTGGTGTGCCTTGTGGTTGAATCTGTGTTGTAACTGGCCCTGTGCCATGGATGTAACCTGTAATATGGTAGAGTCTGTGGGATTCTTGGATGTGTGCAACCATTAGAAACTATGCTGTTACAGGGTGTATTCTGTGGGGTGCTCTGGGCCATGGGTAGAATACCTACAGTGACTGGGCTTGTTGAGTGTGGGCACCACTACGTCTAAGGTAGGCCCATATGTTTTGCCTTGATGTTCCTTTGAGAGTGCAATGAGTTCTAATATGGTGGTACCACCAATTTTACAGAAATAAAGTTCCCATGACATGGTATTAACAGAGGCCTCAAACTCCATTATAATGGAGTTATAATGATGTCACATTTGGATTGGGATTTGCTCATACTGTGTGTAATTTTAAAAAATAATGTGCTGTAGAGTTGCTTTCAAAGATGTGCTATAATCCTGCTGGAGGAGGGAAAACACATTATGAGGTGCTCACTCTCTGGATTGTGTTGGTCTAGTCCTTTCCTACCTTTTTAAAAAGTGTTTTTATTTTATTTTTGAGAGGGGGAAGGGGCAGAGAGGAAGACACAGAATCTGAGTCCAGGCTCTGAGCTGTCAGCACAGAGCCCAACACAGGTCTCAAACTCACAAACTGCCATATCATGACCTGAGCCAAAGTCGGACGATTAACTGACTGAGACACCCAGGTGACCCCAGTCTTTTCCTTCTAATGAGGTCTAAGACCTGCATTGGTGGTTCAGTGGTAGAATTCTCGCCTGCCTTCTAATGAGGTCTATCCCATGAAAGTCAATATCCACACCTTCCACCCCACCCATTACATTTAACTAGATTCTCCTTTCTATGCACCTTTAATATGTCAGAGAAATCTTTTCATTTTGCTTTCTAATGAGAGGAAAAATAACTCAGGTCGTGTTATGAAGAAAAAAGTCTAGCTAACATTATGCACCTAGTACTTGCTCAGTACTTTGCAAGTATTATTATACATAAAGGTTAAAACAGGTCAGAGATTGGTACCACTATTTCCCCATTTAGAGAGAAGGTAAATGAAGCTCAGGCTAAGGGATTAAAATCTATACCCAAATTAATAAATTTTTAAAAAAATTTTAATGTTTTTTAAATTTATTTCTGAGAGGGAGAGACAGCAAGAACAGGGGAGGCTCAGAGAGAGAGGGAGAAACAGAATCTGACAGCACAGAGCCTGATGCAGGGCTCGAACCCACGAACCGAGAGATCATGACCTGAGCTGAAGTCGGCCACTTAACCGACTGAGCCACCCAGGCACCCCTACCCAAATTAATAATTGCCGCCATCATCAAATTTTAAAATTTGGAAATTGGGAGTGACAACACTGATCATGTGGGCTGGTCTGAGAATTCAAAGTTGTAGACATGTGATGCTGCTACTCTGCCCTGCATAGAGATTCTACGTAAATGTCAGCACTGAGGAAGAGGAGAAGGAGAACTATTTCCTGAGACCACCTCTTTCCATTCCACTTGCCACTTCCTGCCATTAGTTCCCTATTATTTCTCATGCAATGTACTTATTTCTATTAATGTGTAGTATCTTTTCAGTTACAGATATTTGAAAACTGTGAATAACTTATTCATTATAATTACTTCTTCTAATTAATTATTAAGCACTATTGGCTCTGTTTTTGAAATTTATACATATTTATATTTTTATCTTCATTTTTCCCCATCTTTCATTTTTATTTTCACCAGTATACCTTGGCTGACCAACATTGTAGAACTGATCTATTACCAAGTTTTCAGTTTTTTTGTTTCCTCCCATCTACTGCTTAGAGAGGGACCGACGATAAATACCAATATGATAATCATGCCCCTTTACTTGTGGGATGTAATTATTACTAGTTTAAAATACTTAATTCCTCCATGGCCATTTTGAAAGATTAAAGAAAATTAGAGGTTATATATCACAATAGTATTAATTAGGAAACTATAGAGAAAATTTTATTGGCACAAAACTTAAACTTCAGGGCTAAATGGTTTAACCTATCAGTGAAATTGGGAGGAATCTGGAATACCTAAATTTGGTGGAAATAAGAATGCAATGGGAAAGAATTAGCAAAAGGAGCAAAGCTTGTGTTCAAGTTTAATTTTATATATTCAGCTGGTTCCTGTGACTGTAAGCACAGGTGTGCTTCTGTGATATGCAGCTTTGAACTCAATGGCCCTTGTTTCTAAACTTAAGATCATGTGCTTATTACAAGAATTATATTTTCTTGGGGCGCCTGGGTGGCTTAGTCGGTTGAGCGTCCGACTTTCGCTTAGGTCATGATCTCGCGGTTCATGGGTTCGAGCCCCGCGTCGGGCTCTGTGCTGACTGCCAGCTCAGAGCCTGGAGCCTGTTTCAGTCTGTGACTCCCTCTCTCTCTGACCCTCCCCTGTTCACGCTGTCTCTCTCTCTCTCCTAGAAATAAATAAAACATTAAAAAAATTTTAAAAAAAGAATTATATTTTCTAAATTGTTAGCTCTAGAGAATTATATTATTCGCTTGAAGTTTTAAACTTCTTGAATGTATTCACTAACATTGTCACAATTAACCAATTGTCTCACAATGACGTAAATGTTCTTGTCATAATTAAGCTGAACAACTAAAAAATTGTGTAGGTTCTCCTGTGAGTGAAAAAAATCATTTCTGGACTCAAGTGTCTCCTTTTTTAGCAAATGTGCCAATAAAATAAAAATGTTATTTTTATCAGATTTATTATCATAAGCAAGTGAAATCTCTATCCTCTGAGCTATGAGCCAAATCTGGGCAACCACCTGCATTTGTAAATAAAGATATTTTGGGACAGAAATATTCTTGTTAATTTGCGTGTCTTCTATGGCTGTTTCCAACTTAAAATAGCAGAATTGACTAGCTGTGATCAAGACCTTCTGACCAGCAAAGCTAAAAATATGTATTCTTTCTCCCTTTATAGAGAAAGTTTGCCAACTGTGACATATAAGAATAAAACTATGTGAAAAAAGTCAATATTTTATAAAATGGCACCAAATACTCTTAAACACAAATTAGGACCCACCTATGTAGTCTTACCTCTGGACTTCAGTTAAATTGAACTTTGTACTTTCTGAATACTTTCTTCTTCAGGTCTTCTTATTTATTCCAATGAGGAAATCTTCCCTACCAGCTCCAATCAACAAAATAGTTCTTAGCCCAGATTTAATGACCTACCACCCACAATGCCTTCCTTAATTGACTTATTTCAGGATTACTTATTCTTTTTGTTATTTTTTCCAGAAGTCTATCTCTCTGTTATGTTAGTTATCACTGGTTATCAGTGGTCCTCAAAGTGTGTTCTTAGGCCAGGAGTATCAGCATCATCTGGTAATTTCTTATAAATGCAAATTCCTAGACAATATTCCAAACCCACTAAACCAGTAACTCCGGGGGTGAGGCCCAATAATCTGCTAATAAACCCAGCAGGTGATTCTCATACCCACTCCAGCTTGAAAAACTGTTAGACATTTACCACTAGGGTATAATTTCTTTGACATCAAAACCAGTGTCAGATTTATCTCCATGATACTATGATATTTTATAAAGTGACAGGCTATGATCATTAATTAGTGGCAAGCACTAATTAACAAATGAAAGTCAAGTAGAAATAACAATATTTCTTATAATTATATACAGTGTCTTAGATTGAATTCCACAGAAACAGAACTGGGATATAGAATGGTGTGCGGAAGGAATTTTGAACTTTCTGGGGAAATATACTTGTGAAAATGTCAGTAAGGTAGGATTAGTTCAAAGGAGAAACTTACCTTTTGTGAGGTTACATCTGACACCTGCAATGATACAGTGGGAAGCTCTGGAGCTGGAATAGCCCTTCTAAGTTATCCCACAATGAGGCAAGGAAGCCAGTTATCTGAATGCCTGTGGTATCTAGTCACTGACCATGGGCCACCCTGTGTGATGGGGCACAACTTTAGATGAGTTAGTTCCTTCCAGGGTAGGGTGCAGATGTGAGCTCTCACAATCTGATATTCCCAGCAGCCGAGGGATAGTTGGGTAGGTCCTAAAAAGCAGATTTGAGAGGAATACCATAGTATATGCTACAAATGACATTATGTCTCTTCTCGCTTGGCCTTATCTTATCCTTTAGTCTTGGGAAACTTCATCTTTTCTTACTTATTTTTCTTCATTTAAACCTCACATCTCACTGTCTTCTTTCTCTACTTGCAAATATTCTCTGCATCTCTATGTTTGGAGCAAAACATTAATTTGCTACTCTCTGTGGCTTGGAATAAAATTCATGTTTATTTCTAATTCAACAAAAACACCTTTCTTTTCTTTTTAAAAAATTTTTAAATGTTTTATTTATTTTTGAGAGAGAGAGATAGAGAGAGAGAAAGCATGAGCAGGGGAGGGTCAGGAGAGAGAGAGATACAGAATCTAAAGCAGCCTCTAGGCTCCGACCTAGCTGTCAGCACAGAGCCTGACGCGGGGCTCAAACCCACGAACACGAACTATGAGATCATGACCTGAGCTGAAGATGGATGCTTAACCGACTGGCCCACCCAGGCACCCCCAAAAACACCTTTCTGAGATGCATCAGACATAATCTCCACTTTCAATGCAGGCGCACACGCACACGCGCACACGCACACACACACACACACTTAAGTGTACTACAGAAAGGCTTACAAATCTCAGTTCACCCTGAGTAATTATCTCTTGAGAATACATGCCCTGATTTTGTTTTTATCTGGGCTTGAGACTGGATCTCATACAGTCATTAAAACTCCAACTTTCCTCTTATCTGGAGACTAGAAATAACTAATGATAACTGGTTGTGGCATGCCTACAACTAGGGAATGACAAACTGTCATCTATTAACGTCCTCATCTTCATGAAATCTTCTTCTTCAAGAAGAAGATTGGCCTTTAAAGCACTTCTTTGTATTTTTCTTCTAACTCTCAGAATACTTTTTGGAATGTACTTACTCTTGTCTACCTTTATCTTTCTCTTAAGTAGTACTCTGTCCTTGTCTGCAGTCTCTACTCACCCAGGTGCCTCCTAAGGATGATTCCATTCACTTTCCTAACTGTAAGTACTATATATTTTTTTCTGGTGATTTTCAAAAATATGTTTCTAGAAGATTTCTTCCCCAGTTCACTATACATCTTCAAGTACTTTTACAGGATGTCTGCCCCGATTATAACTAGGGCACATCTTATCCACCAAATTCTGTAGAAGGTTGATCATCTCTACTCTGACACCATTTCTCCTCCATTTTCCACAATTTTAGTTAATGGTGTTATATACACAGTATCCCAGGCAAGAAACCTTGGAGACATCATCCATATTTTTCTCATCTTTATATTCCTTTATGCTTCAGATCCAAACAATCATCAAATCCTGGAAATTCTCCATTTAAATACAGTTATCTGTAACTGGGCAACCACTAGGTGCCTAGTATTAGTGTTTAAAGTACTGGGTGGGCAAAATTAATCAAATCCAGGACCTGTTCTCATGGGCCATGTAGTCTAGTGAGAGACCAACATAACCAAGTACATTTAAATAGTGTAAAATAACAACTGGACTACAAAAAAGAGGCACTGTATACCAAAGCTCATTTAACCTGACCAGAGTTCATGGGGAATGCTTTCCTGAAAAAGTGTTAACCAAATTGATAGCTGAAGGATAAGACTACAGTAACAATAAGTAGAAGAGAGGAATGAGTGGAGAAGAATACTTCTAATTAATGGAAACAGGAAGTGCAAAAACTGAGTGATGGGATCATGTAGGCACTTGTGGTTAATTTTAAGGAATTTTCTCTTCATACTAGAAACAATGAGAAGAAACTGTGGGATTATAAGATACAATGTAACATGATCTGATTCGCATTTCAAAAAAAATCACTCTGGTTCACGGTCAAAAATGTATTCAAGGCAACAAGTGCATTTGTAATCAGATCAGTTAGAAAGTTATCACAAACATCCAGGTTGGAGATGATGTTATCTTGGAACATCAAGCTGGAATGGATTGCTGTAGGTAAACAGTTTAATAGGGTTAGTCTTCAAAAGTAACTATCAATTTTACTTTTCTTCCCCTTTGCAACAATTGAGTAAATTAAGACTTCCATAATATTTTATCCTAACTTTTTCTATAATTTATCCCTCTTCACCAATGGTGCTCAATATTTTTCCTTTTGAAAAACATATATCTTATCAATATATCCTGTTAATAAAATGTGATTGAGAATCAGTGGTCCACATCCTAAGAGAAAGGAGCAAGGGACCCTGTGTCCCTTGTGCTAGGGGAGACGGATTGAGAGCTCACATACAGTTTGAGAAGTCCTCTGTTCACTTCTTATGGTGGTACTTAGGGTGGGCAGGGGGGTGGAGGTTATTTCACGTGGTTGGGTTTGTTATATTATTCTTGCAATAGAAGATTAAGCTCATGTATCAAGGTTCTAAAATCTTATAGATTGTTACATTTTCTAATAACTTCTCCCAATGACTTTTTCACCTTCTGTACTTATTATCATCTGCAAACTTACCACTACTGCCACCCTCTGTCCTCATCTATTATAGAAGTTCCCAGTTATGAATCCTTTAATTCATTTAATGAGTATTTATAGAGTGCTTACTATTTGCCAAGTATTATTTCAAATGTGGGCATGCAACAGAGATTCAGTTGAAGTCCCCAATTTCATTGAGCTTAAATTCTACTAATGCCACTATTTTGCTTTCCACTGTCATAGTTATCCTTCCATTTTTTACCAGTCTTTATAGGGAAACTTTCCAAAAGGCGCTTTGTTATTCTAAATATAACATAGATTCACAATGAATCCAGTCAATAAGCTTTTCAACAATTAGAAAAAATTATTGTCTGTTGAGGTCATTGCCTCTTTTGTAACCATTATGATTACTCACTCATGTAGGCATCTTCCCCATTTACTAATTTTTTCTGTTTAATAAGCACTTCCATGTATATTTCCTAAGTTTATCTTCACTGTAACTCTTTGGTACTCTCTCTTCTCCTTTTCTGAACGTCTCTTTTTCCTTTCAGACACTCATATTTCTGGTAAACTATTGGGCTTCTACGAGAGACTGGCTTCCATTCTTTGCAGCAGAATTAAGTAACCTCTGTTCCAGGTTCCCAGGCTTCCCATCTTTCAACCTATCTGTTCCCCTTCCTTAAAAATGCTGTAACCTCTTCTCACTAGGAGGCTGTGCCCAGTGTAAGAGATTCCCTTCTGAGATGACAAAATAGAAGCATGTAGGGAAAGGAAGACTTCATTTGGGCCAGCTAATGAGAGTTACCATTGATATTCCCCTTCATGTTTGACTATGACATTCTTTGTTATATGTTTGTATCCATATATAGGCTCCTGGGTTTGTTGATATCAGTTTATTATTTAGCACTGTATTTTGTGGTGTATTTTTGTGGGAAGGACTGATGTGTAGCTAAGAATCCAGGTTGTTCTCAACACTACTCCTCTCTCTCTCTTGCTGCACTATTTGGAGATGGCCCCAGATACAAAGACTCTGGCTGAGCCACCAGAGTTTCCTCATCACATGGACCACTTTTGTTACTGCCACTGTGACCCGTCTTCCAGCATAAACAGGAGCTAACTCACCTACCTCTGCCCAGCATCTGAGAAGTCATTTGCCAAGAACTGGATGTCACAGACTGCAAGCTGAGTGTGACTGAGTTCTCAATAGCCAGGGCCAAGGACTTATATAAGAACCTAGTCTCCTGGGAAGGGCCTCTCATAGTGGGCCATGTCCCTGTGCCTGGAGTATGGAACATAAAATTTCCATATCCCTGAGGGTATAGTTCTATGTTTTCTGGTCAGAAATACCTTCTAGTTACAGGTGATAAGTAATCTGCATCCTCCATCAAGTACCACCCTCAAACAGATCCCAGCTTACTAGCCAGTCAGAGGCTTAATGCCTCTTACCTGCATTTTATTTTATTTATTTTTTAATGTTTTATTTATTTTTGAGAGAGAGAGGGCGTGTGAGCAGAGGAGGGCCAGAGAGAGAGAGAGACACAGAATCTGAAACAGGCTCCAGGCTCTGAGCTAGCTGTCAGCACAGAGCCTGACACGGGGCTTGAACCCACGAACCGTGAGATCATGACCTGAGCCGAAGTCGGACGCTTAACTGACTGAGCCACTCAGGGGCGCTCCTACCTGCATTTTAAATCTCACTGTGGTACTGAAATTATGTGGGAATACCTAGGAACACAAATATAGAACACAGGTGGCAATTACAAGAGTATTTCATTCCTTCTTTAAAAAAAAATTTTTTTAACCTGTAAGGCAAACATTATATTTGATGTCAAAGTGTTTTAGGTCACCTGATTTTTTTTTTTTAATCAGCATTATTTTGGATAACTCTTGGCCTTGCTAAAAGCATAAAAGGGAATTTAAATCTCTTCTAAGTGGACCCTGAGAACAACAAGAGACAGTATCAGCAAATCAAATTCAAGAGTACATTAAAAGAATTACTCACCATGATCAAGTGGAATATATTCCTGGGCTTCAGGTCTGGTTCAATATTCACAAACCAGTCAAAGTGATACACCACATTAACAAAAGAAAGGATAAGAACCATACAGTCTTATCAATAGATGCAAAAAAGCACTTGATGAAATATAGCATCCATTCTTTATAAAAGCCCTCAACAAAGTAGAGATAGATGGAACCATACCTCAACATCATAAGGGTCATATATGAAAGACCCACCGCGAATGTCATCCTCAATGAGGAAAAACTGAGAGCCTTTCTTATATGGTGAGGAATAAGACAGAGATATCCACTGTCACCATTACTATTTAACATAGAAGTCTTAGCCTCAGCAATCAGACAACAAAAAGAAATAAAAGGCATTCAGATGACTAACAGACATATGAAAACATGCTCAAAATCACTCATCATCAGGAAAATACAAATCAAAACCACAATGAGACACAACCTGGCACCTGTCAGAGTGGCTAGCATTAACAACTCAGGAAACAACAGATGTTGGCAAGGATATGGAGAAAGGGGAAAACTTTTTGCACTGTTGGTGAATGCAAACTGGAGCAGTCACTGTGGAAAACAGTATGGAGTTTCCTCAGAAAGGAAACTAAAACTAAAAATACCCAGTGACTCAGCAATTATACTATTTGGTATATCCAAAAGATACAAAAATGTTTATTTGAAGGGGCACATGCACCCTGATGTTTATAGCAACACCATCAACAATAGCCAAATTGTGGAACGAGTCCAAATGTCTATCAACTGATGAATGGACAAAGAAGATGTGACATATATATATATATATATATATATATATATATATTGCACAATATTCTATTCTGTATACACACACACAATGGAATATTACTCAGTGATCAAAAAGAATGAAATCTTGCCATTTGCAACAATGTGGATGGAGCTAGAGTGTATTATGCTAAGTGAAATAAATCAGTCATTAAATGACAAATACCATATAATTTCACTCATATGTGGAGTTTAAGAAATAAAACAGATGAACATATGGGAGGGGGAAAAAGAGAGAGGGGAGACAAACCATGAGAGATTCTTAATGATAGAGGACAAACTGAGGGTTAATGGAGGGAGGTGGGTGGGGGTCAGCTAGATGGGTGATGTGACAGGTATTTAGGAGGACACTTGTTATGATGAACACTGCGTGTTGTATGTAAATGATGAATCACTGAATTCTATTTCTGAAACCAGTAGTGCACTGAATGTGGACTATTTTTTAAATAATAAGTTGAAAAGAAATAAAAAGAGACAGTATTTGATAACTCAGATATAATCCTAAAAAGTGAATATAGGGGCGCCTGGGTGGCTCAGTCGGCTGAGCATCCGACTCAGGTCATGATCTCACAGTTCGTGGGTTCGAGCCCCACGTCGGGCTCTGTGCTGACAACTAGCTCAGAGCCTGGAGGCTGTTTCAGATTCTGTGTCCCCTTCTCTTTTTAACCCTCCCCTGCTCACACTGCATGTCTCTCTCTCTCTCTCTCTCTCAGAAATAAATAAAACATTAAAAAATTTTTTAAATGAATATAAAGTAGTAATTGAAAGAGAAATATAAAAGCATGAAGGCTTTGAAGATTTTGTTCAGAATTTTCCTCCAGCTCTTTATTTTTATGGGGCAGTGTGCTGGATATCTTCTCTTTGCTGCTCCAGGACCACTCAATAGTCTGTATCCTGGAGTACTCACAAGTATACACTGCATCAATATCCTCCCTTGTCCTTTGGCATCTGGTTGGGTTCAAAAAATAGAAAGTGCCATTAGAGGATAGGACAGGAGTAAAGTTAGGATATTTCGGTTTCAACCTGCTCTCTCCTTGCAGGTGACATGAAGGTCATTATGGGCTGGATGAGTCCTTTAAAACAAATCTCAGTTCCTATCAGGCAGCCTTCTTCATAAGGCTCTCTGAGTATCCAGATTCCAAAAACAACTCCTTGTTTTCAGGCCAAGAAGTTGTACATATCCTTCACCTGCACTATCCCTATCATTCCTATGGTTTCCCTATACTGTGCCAATAGTTTGTTGTAATTTAAGGGGCCCGGATTGTGTTTGCCAACTATTTTTTCCAAAACTCTGACTAATATAGCCAAGAAACAGACCTATCTTTTCCTGAAGATTCCTCTATTTAAACTTAATTTTACTCTATATAATATACCGTATATACTATATGATATTTCATATGTAGAGATGTTATATATAATTTTACTGGTCTTATTGTTTTACTTTTGCCATACACAGTTTTTCCTGTGAACACCAATTTCTCAAAGACTTTTGAACTACACTGAAATAGTTCTCAAAGTAGCTAATTTTGTAGTTCTTGGAAAAGACTAACGCATTTCACAAAAGATTTAAAATGGTGAGTGCTCAGCATATGAACAATATTATTTGTCATGGGAAAATGGAAATTGAAGCTATAATGAAATATTGATTCTCACAAGAGTATCTGACTAAATATCATGATTTATGGATTGATAAACCACTTAGTAGGTCAATGTTGAAACAGATTTGAGAAGATATTGTATCTGGTTTAAATTTCATGAACGTTTACTTCTTTATGTGAGATTGAGTTATGCCTGCTTCTAAGGTTTTGGAATGCTTCTAACAAGATTAGAGATAAATAGTACTGGTATTCAATGAGCTAGACTGGCTTCTACATTCTGTAAAGTACCAGGTGATGCATAAAAGATTCCCAAGAAGAAGGAATGTCTGGGAGGGCTGAGGAGGTTTATAAAAAACAGCATTGTCTCGGAACATTTAATCTGATAAAATATAATTGAACATAGACTTATTGTATTTTTCTCATCATTTCCTCAATTATTTTAATCTTTTGTATATTTTTCTTATGTCATAAATATTTAATAATAAGCACATGTAAATGCATTTAATATTCACAGACACTAGTACATTTATACCATATTTAACACAAACATAAGCAGGTGTGCATACAGTTTCATGTACAAACCAATATTCAAACTACATACGGATTATTCCCTGGACATTGGGATAGTGCTCCAGGTCCAGCAAAAGGAAGTTAGAAGTTGGGCACACTGAGGCTAGATATAAAAATATATGCAGGAACTTCCCTACACTGTATGCAGTGCCTGGACAAATATTTTTGTGAAGTTTCTAAATATATTAACAATTTGACTATAAATGTATTATAAAATTCATGTTCCTATTTGATATATAATAATTTATCAATGAAGATTTATGATAATAGGTAGAGAATTAATTATATACTTGGTTGTTGTTCAATCACTGCACATGAAAATTTTTTGTAGTTTCCAGGCAATTTCTTCTTTCTATTCCATTACATTAATTTTCTTTTCATGTTTTTAAAATTGTCAAACAGACCATTTCTGGCCATTTAATTTCTCCTGCCACAAAGGGAAGGTACTAACACTGTTATTACTTACAATGCCAAAGCTCTTCAAAACAAAGTAGATTGTCTTGGCTTCTGGCATTTTCAAATCCAAATTATTTAATGCTGATTGCACCCTTACTTAAGATGAGGCATCACCCATTGTACTAATGAATAACAGCTTCTAATTATTCTCTCAAAGGTTCTTTTTGTCCTTCATTGATGATGACCATAAATGTTAGGCTTAAACAGACCATTCAGGAAAATGTGCATGATAGTTTTTTTCTGTTCATGTTAAATTTATTTTTTTGAATTTTATAACATTAATGTAGAAAAACACATCTTTCAGCCACCTGATATATTAGGCCCTAATCACTGTATATCTAGAAAGTTATCTTTTTCTATTCTGATTGCATTGTTCCCTTTCACACAGTGTCACCAGCTTGGAGAATAGGTGAGACACATGGGCAGAGTGAGAACATTCCCATTCATACAAGGAATGCCCCTACCTCATCTGACATCACTTAACATTGACTCAAGAAAGCATGTCATCATATCAATTAGAAATAAAATAGGACATAGATTGAAAATACCCAATGGCATTGCAGAGCAGTGGTCTCAAAAGACTCTGGAGTAGTAGATGCAAGCAATTCTGGAGGAATACCTGGTGGCTAGTGGTGGAGCCTATGGGGGTAGGGGGTGGGATAATCATTCTGGGTACAAATACCACGGTAGAGGAGGTGGTGAGATAGAGGATGTCTGCTGCTCCCACTGCCACCCTTGTGTGCTGTAGCTAGGAGGCAGCATGAAAGTTTGAACATAAATGGGTGGGAGTCAGTGAACAGCTCTAACACATAGCTCAAGCCCAAGGTTCAGGAGAGAACCATTGGTTAAATCAGAGCCCTGAACTCCTCCTATGTATGTGTAAAGTAATGAGTGAGGGTCACCTCCAATCAGCATGCCAGCACTATTGTGATGGCTCCATCTCCTGGAATTCCATGAAAGAGACACTTCACTGTCCAGAAAATCTTATCTGTTCACCAAGCTACTCTACTGAAACCAGGTCCTAGCCATGAGCTCTCAGGACAACCTCATAGATATGGGTCACAAAGCTTTTTTAGCCAAATGGCTGATTTCACAAGCTGGTGGGTACAGGAAAAAGAGAGTCACAGAGTTCTCTAAATAAGAGAATTGAGGACTGGGTTCATGTGTGTTTGGTCTAGGCTCAGGGCACTCTGTCAGACAGCATTGCTGTCCCCAACCAGTCCCATGTACCAAAAACAAACTTTAAAAATTTTGAGGAAGCTACTCCAAAGCAAAAAAGTCCCCTAGGAAGGGAGCCTAGGACAGGGACTCTGCTGAGCCAGGTCTAAGCAGTTTGCTCATGGTTCATCTCAGGAGCGCCATTATTATGAACCCATTCCACATTATGTACACTATTACTTTTACATTGAATTTTCCCACTATCATATAAAATAATACCATATATCCTTAATGTCTAAACTGTAGTCTCTTATATTCCTCAATTTACAGATGCTTGATTTATTGGAGAAAAAGTGAAGAAGAGATAGAGATAAAGATAAAAAGAGAGGGAGAGAAGGAAGGTGGGGGAGGAGAAAAGGGAGAGATGTAGGAAGAGATAAAATGTGAAGAATTAGATTAGAAAAAAGAAAGGGAGCAAAGATGGCAGTAAGAACAAGACAGGGGGAACATTTAAATAAAATGAGCAATGACTCTAGAGAAGGAAGATAAAACTTGAGGTTTTAATATACAGAATATCTATGGAACCGATGCAACTAATTTAGACACTGTCACCAAGCCATGGCTTACACTTATTTTCTTTATCTACAAAATGAGATTACTGGATCAGTGTACCTTCAGGGTCTAAACTTACCTAAAGAGAAGACACATGGAGAAATGGGGAAAATTCTCATTCTTTCCCATCTGCCATTCTTCTCCCAAACCACTGCTACCTCCAGGACATCTTCTTTATCCATCAGCACTTGCCCTTTGTCCAGTTTCATGGGGTGGGTGAGTAGAGTGGGAAGCACTTTGCCTTATCTTTCAACTCTAAATGAATGCCAATAAAAAATAAAAATCTGACTACCACAATCTGCTCTAATAGGAAATTTAAAGCAGAGCTCAGATTATTAAAATGTGGGTAGTATGTGGATATATTTTCCAAAAGTTGACACAGAACTATTATTTCTGTAGAAATATCTTCACAACTCTCTCTCGGATCTGTTTGGTCCTGACTCCATAGATGACTGGATTAAGGGCAGGCGGGACAACCACGTAAAGATTAGCCAAAAGAATGTGGATGTAGCGGGGAATGTTTCTACCAAAACGGTGTGTCATAAAAGAAAAAAACGCTGGTGTGTAAAAGCACAGCATGACACAGACATGAGAACCACAGGTATTGAGAGCCTTTAGTCGGACATCTTGAGAAGGAAGGCGGAAAACAGCTCGAAGGATAAGTACATAGGAGGAGGCAATCAGGACCACATCCACAATGATATTAGAAATCACCATGAGCCCATAGATAATGTTGACCTTGATGGGTGCACAGGCTAACCGGGCAAGACCCATGTGCTCACAGTACGTATGAGGGATGATGTGATGCCCACAGAAGGGCAACCTCAAGATGAGAAACACAAATGGAGTCACAAGGATTAAATTTCTTCCAACAACAACAGAAGCTAGGATGATGATGGTTTTCTTGGTGAGGATCATGGTGTACTGGAGAGGGTTGCAGATGGCAACAAAGCGGTCATAAGCCATGGCCACCAGGAGAACAGTCTCCATGCCTGTGAACATATGGATAAAGAACATCTGGGCAAGGCAGCCCCCAAAGCTGATCTCTTGTTGGTTGAACCAGAAGATGCCCAGCATTTTGGGGATGGTGGACGTACACAGACCCAGATCGATCATAGACAACATGGCCAGGAAGTAGAACATGGGTTGGTGGAGACTGCGTTCAGTCTTGATCACAAAGAGAATGGTGATGTTCCCCACAAGGGCAATCAGGTACACAATACAGAATGGGAAAGCGATCCAGATATGTACCGTTGCCAGTCCTGGGATTCCTAGCAGGTGAAAGAAGGGGGGATGGAACTGGGTGTCATTGATGGAAGTCATTCTCCCAGCAAGTGTCATTGAATTCCTGTTAAGGTGTAGGTATTTCACTTTCTTTATGATCTTCTCTTATCAAGGTCTTAGAAAGATGGAAGAACTCTATATGTGTGCTAGAGTGCTATGGATGGTGTGCTGGTGGTCTTACTAGGAGTAGTTGATTACAAACATTAGAGATTCTCTTCTTTCCAGAGGTAATTGAGTAACTGTCTTTTTAAATAATTTTTAATTTTTTAATGTTCACTTATTTATTTTGAGAGAGAGAGATAGTGTGAGTGAGTGGGGGAGGGACAGAGACAGAGAGCAAGAGAGAGAATTCCAAGCAGGCTCCACACTCGGAGCAGAGCCTGACAAGGGGCTTCATTTCACCAAACCATGAGATCATGACTTGAGCTGAAATCAAGAGTTGGACACCCAACTAATTGAGCCACCCAGGAGCCCCTGAATAACTTTCTCAGTATAAGATATTGTTTTGAGATTCATCATAGGTGATATCCATGCCTTTAATTGTTATAATAATGTGAGATCTTTGAAGGAACTGGCAATATTTCACATTGTAATACATACCTACTCTTTCTCAATACTGTATTCTCCATCATGGTCTTCTGTATGAATCACTCAGATATGATCTCTATGTCTCTTGTAATTTCATATTAGTGTATGCTGTTTATATAACATACACTTTTTAGTGTTTCCTACCTTTTCCATTTTTCATTTTTTTCTATTTTTTTATTGTGGTAAAAATAAAATACACAAAATAAATACAAAATAAAAATAAAAATAAACATAACAAAGATTACTATCTTAACCATTTTTAAGTGTAAAGTTTAAATTAAATACAATCGTGTTGTTGTACAACCATAACTACTATCTCCAGAACTTTTTCATTTAACCAAAGCTGAAAATCTGTCCCCATTTAATTATTTCTCCAAGGCCCCTTCTCATCATCTCTGGTAATTACCATCCTACTTTTTTAAAAAACTTTTTAAAATGTTTATTTATCAGAGGGAGAGAGAGAGAATAAGTGGAGGAAGGGGCAGAGAGAGAGAGAGAGAGAGAGAGAGAGAGAGAATCCAAAGCAAGTTCTGCACAGTCAGCACAGAGCTTGATACAGGGCTTGAAATCACAAACCATTAGATCATGACCTGAGCTGAAACCAATAGT
Source organism: Hyaena hyaena (assembly GCF_003009895.1). Lineage (NCBI taxonomy): Eukaryota > Metazoa > Chordata > Mammalia > Carnivora > Hyaenidae > Hyaena > Hyaena hyaena. Next base: position 887,316 of record NW_024081413.1, read on the forward strand.
CAGACACTTAACTGACTGAGTCACCCAAGCACCCCCTTTTTAATAAATGTTTATTCACATATTTTGAGAGAGAGAGAGAGACAGACAGACAGACAGAGGATCCCAAGCGGGCTCTGAATTGACATCAGAGAGCCCAATGAAGGATATGAACTCATGAGCCATGAGATAATTACCTGAGCTGAAGTTGGGACACTTAACTCACTGAGCCAGCCAGGCCCTCATTCTAATTTTTTAAAATCTCTCCTCTTTACTGATATCCCAGTCTCTAGTAACCACCATTCTACTTTGTGTTACTGTGAGATTGGCTTTTTTTTTCTTTTAAGATTTCATATAAACTGAGATTGTGTAATATTTGTCTTTATGTGACTGGCTTATTTCACTTTTGTATGATGTCCACAGATTCATCTATGTTGTTGCAATCGAAAGGTTTCTTTCCTTTTAAAGAATGGACAATATTCCATTGCATTTATAGACCACCTTTTAACGTCTTATTTCCCCAAGTAGAAATTTAAGATAAGTTGACAAAAGTGAATGTTAATTCGTGAAATTTCTTCCCCATATGAAGTTCTTTTTCAATAGCTGTTGACTTTTGTAACTATTGAGAGAAATTTGAGATCATATCTAATCTGCTGCCTGGAGCTGAAAGACTGGGAAGTGATTGATTAATAGGCACAGGATTTCCTTTTGAATTGATGAAATTTTATAGAACTAGATAGTGGTAACAGCTGTACAATGTTGTGAATGTACCAAGTGCCACTGAAGTGCAAAGTTTAAAAGGGTTAAAATGATACTCTTATGTATATTTTACAATTTAAAAAAAAAAAAGAATTGCTGGTTATATAGATACCCAAAAAAGACTTAGTCCAAGCATTTCATAGACTGAAAATACAGAATAGGGAAGAAGGAAGGAGAGAAAAAGATAAAATACTACCTGTTTTATATATTATGTGAAGTAACAAGAACTGACAATTGACCAAATACCAGACAGCAAAGTTCACTCAGATTTCCCTAGAGCTTCTCTGCAGCGGGTTTAATGACAAAAGAGAACACCTATTGATGTTCATTTCAATGCCTCAGACTCCCTGGCACCTGGAGACTTCATTACAAATCCCCCCAACACACACACACACACACACACACACAAGGACATTTTGTTAACACCTCTTAGGGCATATAAAGGGTGTATATATATATATATATATACATAATTTCAATAATTAAGTTCACAATTGCTAAGTGACTTCCTAAGACGGAACATAGGAAACTTGGTAAGTGTTTGTGATCAGTGAGTCTACAGTGTGTGTTTAAGATTGAAATTCGTTTCACAGAAATTGAGTTAAGACCTAGAGTACTGGGATGGGGAAGGTTATAGATCATTGGTCTGGGGAAAGATAGGAAGAAGATTAAGATTGGAGAGGACATATCCTGCAATGTTTCAGTCATATATAACCTCGTCTACTCAACTCAATAATAATATGAGATAGATAGTACTATGCTTATTTCTGGATGAAACTGAAATACAGAATATGATGTGACTTACCTAAGGTCAGAAGGCTAGCAAGAATAGAATCAGGATTCCATCCCATGCCACAATGCCATGGTGGCATTGATATTACATGCTGTCTAATTCTGCTTCTTTTTCCCATACTGGTTTGATAGTGAGTGAGACACAAAGTTAAAAAAAAAAAGCCATATCCATAAAAGGATAGAATAATGAGTTTGAACTCCCTTATAATTGGATTGATTCCACACATACCCTTGATATAAAAAAGGACACAACATGGTAATCAGCTATTGGTCTCTCTTCCTCTCTCCATGCTTTATATTTCAAAAGGATTGAAATTGAATTCAAACTTGATTATTGGGAGACCCAAATTCATGATTGATGCCATGAGCCAAGATAAGCCAAGAGGTGAAAAGCATAATTTACAACAATAACAAAAAAGTATCTTTGTAACAAAATGAATAGAAGTATAGTGAGGAATTTTGCCTTACCCAAAGAGAGGTCTGGCCTTTGTTTTTGGCTTCTAGAAAGTTATCAGTCATATCTGATAGGAGTTTAGGGTAGGGGTTGTTCAAACTATATCTTAGTGTAAGGACTGACCACACCATAAATATCAACAGTATAACTTAGGGTGAGGACTTTGGGTCATGTGGCATCAACCAATCTGGGGATTGAATTCAACCATGTGTGCAATCAATCAATCATATATACATAATGAAGCTCCAGCAAAAAATCTGGACACCAAAACTCAGGTGAGCCACCTTGGTTGGTAATATAACTCTATGCATATTGTCACACATTAATGCCAGGAGGATAACTCATTCTGACTCCATGAGGGAGGACAATGGAGGACAATGGATACATTTGCAAACCTCACACTCTCCCATCAGCATCTCTTCCTTTGTCTGATTTCTCATTTTAATCTTTCCCTATAGTAAACTGTAACCATGAGTGTAATAGCTTTCAATGTCATTCTAGTAGGTTAGTGAACCTGGCGGTAGATTGGGAAACTTCCTGAACTTGCAGTTGATGTTAGAAGTCAGGACAGTCTCAGGAACTGTGCCCTCAACTTTGTGGTTTAGCCAGCTCCAGGAAGCTGATCAGATTTGCTCTCACTATTTACAGAAGTCAACCGGTTCTTCAGAAAGAACTTCATATGGGGAAGAAACTTCACTTCTCCCTTGCCAAAATATCTTAAATTCCAATTTGGGCATACCTTAATTTTAGATATCTGGACTCTAAGAATTACGGGGGTCTCCTTCTAGATTCTCAGTTCTGTTCCATTATCTCTTTTTTTTTTTTCTTTTTTAACAGTAACACTGCCATAATCATCATAGTTTATAGAAAATCTCAATATTTGGTAATGAAAATCTTCCAGATTTATTCTTCTTTGAGGTAGTTTGGTTATTCTAGGTCCTTTATTTCCCCACCACTTATCTTTCTTTCTCCTTTCGCTACTTTCACTAACAAGTTTGCAAAGACAGGTCCACATCAGTGTCATAAAGTTTAGTTTCACCTAATTTCACATCTGGATTCTGCTGCTTATTAGCTTTGGAAGAAATGAGAAGTTAATGAACTTACCAAATCTTTATCTTCCATAAACCAGATACCAGTAGAACTTGTGTCACAGAACTGTGTAGGACAGAACCAAATGAGACAATATATGCAAATAATGGCAACAATGTCTGAAAAATTGTAGATACTCAATTAATGATAGCCATGATTATTGTTCTGGCTATTATTATTATCAGTTTTATTACCTCCTAATAGTATTTATTTCTTCATGAACAGGAAAATTAGTTCATTTAATTCCTTTGAACCCATCATTTTAGGAAAGACGCAAATTTAGCTTCTACATTCTTTCACACTTATGGTTGCAGGTCAGGAGTGATACTGGGATTATTTATGGAGAGCTTAAAAGGGGGAAAGAATCAAAGCCCTTTAGAAAAACTTATTCTCATTATGAATGCTTTATTGAGGAATATTTTTATTTTTAATTTTTGATAGATTCAGTTAATTGTGGATGAATTGTCCAGTTGGAACCAGCAACAACTTTTAAAAATCACACCAAATCAGCCTGCAGAAGAATGTCTTCACCCAATGTCACTGAATCCCATCCTTCTTCATTCCTATTGCTGGGGATTCCCGGGTTGGAAGTTGCACAAATCTGGCTTGGATTTCCCTTCTGTGTTGTATATCTGATTGCTCTTGTTGGAAATGTTATCATTCTGTTTGTTATCTGGGTTGATTGTAGCCTTCACCAACCCATGTTCTACTTTCTGGCCATGCTGTCAGTGATTGACCTAAGTCTCTCTACTACTACCATCCCCAAGATGCTGGGGATCTTCTGGTTCAGGCTTCACGAACTGTGCTTTGGGTGCTGTGTTGCTCAAGTGTTTTTTATCCACTTTTTTACAGTCATGGAGAGTATTGTACTTCTTGCCATGGGTTTTGATCGCTATGTGGCTATTTGCAACCCCCTCAGGTACAGCATGATTCTTACCAACAGAGTGATTGGTGTGATTGCTGTCGTAGTGGTACTAAGAAGCTTATGCATGATTGTTCCCATCGTTTTTCTCCTCCTGAGGCTGCCTTACTGTGGACACAGAATCATCCCTCATACCTATTGTGAGCACATGGGAGTGGCACGTCTAGCTTGTGCTAGCATTAATGTCAATGTCTACTATGGTCTTGGGAATATTTCTATCTTGTTTCTGGATGTGCTTCTTATCATTATCTCCTATACTAGGATCTTATATGCTGTCTTCTGCCTCCCTTCCCAAGATGCCCGCCTGAAAGCTCTGAATACCTGTAGCTCCCATATTTGTGTTATCTTTGCCTTCTTTGGTCCAGCTCTCTTCTCTTTCCTCACTCACCGCTTTGGTCACAACATCCCCCAGTATATCCATATCCTTCTGGCTAATCTCTATGTAGTCATACCCCCTGCCCTCAACCCAGTTATTTATGGCATCAGGACCAAGCAGATTCAGGAGCGGGTACAGAATCTGTTTGTTAAAACAAGATCGAATGAGAGGTAATTCATTCAAGTCATGAAGGTATAGGGTCTGAAAAGACTTAAACATGATAAAATTAATGTATTTCTTTCACCAAAATTAGTGCTCTATAGAGATAGATATAGATAGATACATGTGAGATATATATCAGAAAAATATTGTCTGTAATTGTTGGAGGCATGTACATTTCTGAGTCTGAATGTGTACTTGCAATGATACTGTCTATTGACCTCTGGCATAGAATATGACATATAAGAATAAATTTAAAGGAGAAGAACTTTGATTCACTGAAATAACTTTGTGCTAAAACTGTATGGCATTCTAGATCTCTTTCAGATAATAATAAGGTTTCTTTCACAGAGGTGTTCAATTAGAAATCGCATAGCCACAGGTATTAAGTAAAATGCAAAAAGTTTCTATAAGTAATAAAGTACTGCCTAAAAATAAATAGTACAGTTTTTACTAAAGATTATGCAAGTAAAATATGGGAATTAGACTATGTTTTTGGTGTTATTTTTCTTTTTCTGTGCTCTCAAATTCCTGATTCTGTTAAATTCCTTACAAACCTAACCTTCCATCATACACCCTCATTCTTTGTTTTAAAGATTTTTATTAATGTTTATTTTTTAAGACAGAGTGCAAGTAGGGGAGGGGCAGACAGAGGGGGAGGCACAGAATCCAAACCAGGCTCCAGGCTCTGAGCTGTCAGCACAGAGCCCAATGTGGGGCTCAAACTCATGAACTGTGAGATCATGACCTGAGCTGAAGTGGAGCACTTAATTGACTGAGCCACTCAGGTGCATCAATACACCCTCATTATTGAACTGCCAAATTTAATACTATGTCAACCAGATAGCCCTTCTTGGAGTTATAAAAGAATGCTCTTGGAACAAATTAAAATTGTAAGAGGGAATATTTTTCAACAAAGAACTTAGTTGAAAAACAGACAATAAAAAGAAATAATATTACTTCACAATTGAAGTCATAATTTGGAAAGGTTAAAAGATGCATTTAGTGGCCTGAAGTTTACTGAATGGAAAATTGAGTAGCACTAAAGTATATAAAGTGGTGAATAAAATAATTGTGTGGAATTTTAGAAAGTCTTATCTCACACTAGCATTTAGAAAGGATAAGAGGGGTGTCTGGGTGGCTCAGTCAGTTAAGCATCCGACTTCGGCTCAGGTCATGATCTCTTGGTTGGTGAGTTTGAGCCCGCTGATAGCACAGAGCCTGTTTCAGATCCTCTGTCTCCCTCTCTGCCCCTCCCCCCCTTTCCTCTCTCTCTCTCTCTCTCAAAAATAAATAAATACAAAAGAAATAGAAAGGGTAGGAGGTAGACAATTAGTGAAGCACAAAGTTAATCTTCAAGTATCTTTATGATTCAGGAAGAACTGGAATTTGGATAGTGGTAATGCAAGAAAAGAAAGGGTACCTGCTCTGAAATAAGAGAGAGCTGTAAGGTATGATTTAGCCACAAAGTAGCAAGAGACATCAAGGATGAATACTTATTTATTTATCTGTTTTTAACTGGATGGCCTTGTCTGGGC
>NW_024081413.1:893443-929538 GCF_003009895.1 Hyaena hyaena
GAATGTAGGCCTTGAGGAAGGGACTGCTATGCTTCACCAATTAGCAAAGATATATGTAGTAACTTATGTTCTGCCCTGAAATAGGCTCTTTGTCTCAGGGCCAGGCTCAATTGTAACTCTTGTGTTCTTAACCCCTTAAGTCTTGGATCTGCAAGGCCCATAGGAAGAGCCTTTTGACAATTGCCCATAGAGCTTTCATCTAAAGTCTCTTTTGTAAAGGCAGGAATATGCTTTTCCTTATGAGGTATCTGTATTTAGAATATGGGTCTGATGTGGAATATTGTGAGGCCTGGTCAATACCAGCAGGCTCATTTCCAGCATGAGCCAGTAGTAGCAGAAGGAGATACTAGTCTTCATTTCTCATGGCAGAAGCTGTGCAAACATTGCCATTTCCTTGCTGTGACTGCCTTCCAAAGAGGCCGGTGCAGCTCCCGGCAATTCATGATCATGAAAAATGCAAATATAAGAAAGGGGATGGGAAAGCAAATTGGATTATAAAGAATCTTAGAAAATTTAGACTGTGAAAAAGTGAATATAACAGGATTTTCTGAAGTGGCTGAAGTCAGTATAAACAATGCACTATGGTTTTCAAAAATGGCAACAGAAAAGAAAGAATAATAATTTAAAGGAAATGTCATGCGATGCCTGGGTGGCTTAGTCCACTGAGCGTCCAACTTTGCCTCAGGTCATGATCTCATAGTTCGTGGATTCAAGCTCCACGTCAGGCTCTATGCTGACAGCTCAGAGCCTGGAGCCTGCTTCAGATACTATGTCTCCCTCTCTCTCTCTCTGCTTCTCCCCCGCTGGTTTCTCTCTCTATCTCTCTCAAAAATAAATAAATAAACATTAAAAAAATAAAGTAAAGGAAAATTTAAAGGATAGACTGACCTAAGAAAAATATTTTTCATCTGAAATAAAGCCAAATTTAACTGTGGACATTATAATACTAATCACTTCACCCAGTACTATAATGTTCTCAGTGATTTTTATTAATTTAATATATAAATGTTTTGAAATTATATTGTTAATAATGATCACTCATTCTCAGTGAGAAGAGTTAATACTGAGGTAACAGTAGAAAAGAAAAAATAAGAGCTAACATGTTGACAAGTTTTTATAATCACTCATTTAATTTCACATATATTATTTAGTTTCACATTATTTTTTTAAGTTTTTATTTATTTTAGATACAGAGAGAGAACAGGGGAGGGTCAGAGAGAGAGGAAGAATCCCAAGCAGATTCTGCACCATCAGAGCAGAGCCTGATGCAGGGCTCAAACTGAGGAACTGTGAGATCATGACCTAAGTCAAAGTTAGATACTTAACAGACTGAACGACCTAGGCTTCCCTAGTTTCATATTCTTTATCCCTTAAAGTAACGAGGTACCAAGCATCCCCTTGATTTAGACATTTTATACTGGACATGTGTTATAAAATTCTTGCTAAATTTCTATGTCCAGATATTTTTGTGAGTCCAAGAATTTATTTCTGATCTCCTTCAAAAACACATTAATAATAAGCTAGAAATAAAATAATAAAAATATAGCATTTTTGGTGAATCCAATATAGGTCATCAACAGACTGGATTTTTTTTTTTAATTAAGAAAAGAGAAAGAAATGGGGCGCCTGGGTGGCTCAGTTGGTTAAGCATCCAACTTTGGCTCTGGTCATGATGTCATGGTTCATGGGTTGGAGCCCCAAGTCAGGCTTTGTGCTGACAGCTAGCTCAGAGCCTGGAGCCTGCTTCAGATTCTGTGTCTCCCTCTCTCTCTGACCCTTCCCTGCTCACACTGTCTTTCTTTCTCTCAGAAATAAATAAAAACATTTTTTAAATAAAAAAAAAAAAGAGAAGGAAGGTGAATGGAAATACTGGATAATATAAACAACATAAAACAAATAAAAAATATAGACCTTCCAGGTTAATGAGGGACACTTTTTTTCCCCAAAGAGCACAAATTGTTTCCAAATTCAGAGCCAAACAATATAGTAAATAGAGCAGACCATGAAGCAATCACCAGGATACTAAACAGATGCCTATATTCATGAAATAAATGGGTCATAATCTTTCCTCACATTTTATACACAGAGATGTACAGTGAACTGATTGCTACTTCTATCCTCCAGAAAAACATAATCTGATTGGTATCAGAATTCTCTAATGCGAAAGTGGATGTTTAAAAAAAAGTCTACAGGACTTGAGGAAAATTATTTTGTATTAGAATTCAGTGTTCATTCAGTCCATTATTCATGTTCAAGAGCAAAATGAAGACATTTTGAAAAATAGAATATTTAAAACATGTCTTAAAGCATTAGATAGCTAACAAAGTAGCAAAGATAAATGAGTCAAGATCCCAGAAAAATAATGGAAAGTAAACATAAATAATGCCTGCCTTTGGTAGTGTTTTTCCTCAACATGTACTTTGCATTTTCTAATTTAGAAGACCTCTCAGAGAGTCTGGTAATATCAGGAGAGCTTTAACAGTATCACAGCATTGCGTAGGTTTAAGCATTGGAGTTCAGACAAAGAATAGGGGAATTAAATAGGGGAATTAGATCACCAAAGGAGTGCCCAGAGAGTGAGGGTAATAGAGAGTGGTCAGAAACAGACCAGTCATCACAAAGTGTGTAGCCCGTCAGCATTAGCTCAGTTCTAACTAGAATGGCATGATGTGTTTTTATCCTAACTGCTTATCAGAACTGAAGTGAAACCTTTTTTGTTGATGATAACAATATTAATGACATAAAAGTATTCTGACAAGTTGTCCTTTATAAACTCAGCATTTAATAAAACACACACACACACACACACACACATACACACACACACACATACACACAAATTAACAAAACCAGAAAGCAAAGAAAAAAGGAGGGAAACATTCAAAAGAGAACCAGATACTTGGATTACTAAATAACTATGATTATTTTACAAAGTAAATTGGATGGCAAGATGAAAAATTTCAGTCATGAGCCAGAAACTAATAAAAATCAATTGGAGAGGAGTGACATAGCAAGATGGTGGAATAATAGGTCTTCAGCTCATGTCCCCCTATAGAAAGAAATATTTGACAGTCATCCATGAACCAAAATGCATTTGTAGGAGCTTTGAGATCTAAGAAGGAGATTGTAAGATCCAGGTAGAGCCCATGACCAAAGAGGATGGCTTTGAGAAGTCAATACCACACACTAATGGCAGGCCTGCTGACCATGGTCCTGGCTGTATACTGGAAGCAGCCATGTCTTCTGTGAACTTGGCTCCAGTTCCATCTGTATGTAATCCTGACACTAGCCACTTTTGTCAAGGGACTCAGTAGAAGCCATGCCCATCTCTGCCCCCTGTAACAGGTATGCCAACCTCAGACCTGATTGTGTTTGCTGAAGCAGTCCATGGCTTGATTCCAGCCCCACTCTGCCACAGACCAGGAGCAATTTTGCCTGAATAGAGACCAGCCTAGTGGCCCAATGGGAACCAGCGGAAGCTACACCCATCTGCAATCCTGCTAACAGATCTTCCAACCATGGAGTTAACTGTAGGCCAGATGATAGCCACAGGTCTGATTCCAGTGGTAATCAACCATGGTCTTAGAGGTAGTCCCATCAGTCCAGTGACCCAGCAGAAGGAGTTTACCTTCTAACCTTCTTAGTCTAACAAAGGAATAGGTACTATAAAAAGGAATCAAACAGAAAGTAGACAGCTTAAAAATATAAAAACTAAATTGAAAAAAAAATCAATAAAGATAAAGAAAATGTGGTCAATATATATATTCAATATATACAACCTTAATATTATTCACCTTAAAAAAGAAAAACATCTTGCCATTGGAGAAACATGGATGAACCTGAGGACGTCATTCTAAAATGAAATAAGCTAGTCACATAAAGACAAATATTGCAGATCTCAGTTTTATATGGAGTCAAAAGAAAGAAAGAGAAAGAGAAAGGAAGGAAGGAAGGAAGGAAGGAAGGAAGGAAGGAAGGAAGGAAGGGAGGGAGGGAGGGAGGAAGAAAGCCAAACTAATAGTGACAGAGAATGGAATGGTGATTACAAAAGGCTGGAGCATGGGGGAAAGAGGAAGATTTAAAAAAAAATTAGAAATAGAATGGTCGGGGGCGCCTGGGTGGCTTAGTCGGTTAAGCGTCCGACTTTCGCTTAGGTCATGATCTCGCGGTTCGTGGGTTCGAGCCCCGCGTCGGGCTCTGTGCTGACTGCCAGCTCAGAGCCTGGAGCCTGTTTCAGAGTCTGTGTCTCCCTCTCTCTCTGACCCTCCCCTGCTCACGCTGTCTCTCTCTCTCTCCTAGAAATAAATAAAAATATTAAAAAAAAAAAGAAATAGAATGGTTGTTGCCAGGCAATGGGATGAGGAGTCTATGGGAGTTATTGTTGAATGAATAAGAAGTTTTCAGTTTTTGTCAAAATGAAAAATTTCTGGAGATAAATGGTAGTGATGGTTGTACAACAATACAAATGTACAACAAAATGAACTGTACACTTAAAAATGTTTGAGATAGTAAATTTTATGTTATATGTATTCTACAACAATAAAACTTGGGGGGAAAATGGGAAAGGTAGGAAACACAAAAACCAAGGGAAAAAATGTGTCTGTTATAATAGCAGTACACACTGATCTAAAAACAAGGGACCTAGAGATTGTATTTTTGATCTTGTCATCCAATTTACTTTGTATAATAATCGTAGTTATTTAGGAATCCAAGTATCTGCTTCCCTTTTGTGTGGTTTATATGGAAGACCATCATGGAGTACCTGGGAACTGGTAGAAAGTTGAAGGAAAGTGAAAATGAGCAGTAGTTATTCCCTAAGTAGGACTCTTGATCACCTAAGACAGAGTAATGCTTTGAAGAGTCATGAAATAGAATTAAAGTTTTCAGTTTGGTTGGGCATTTACTGAATGACTTTGCCAACAATGGTGTTTATACTTTATCATAATAAGCCCAAAGTATATAATGGAGAAGCAGAGGGCAGAAAAATCTTAAGTAGAGATTAGATAGAGTCAGACTTGACTTGTAAAGATAAATATTGAAACAATGGGGAGAATGGATACCATGAGGGAGTGAACAGAGAGAGGCAAGGAGAACATATCAGATCTAACCAGATTCTCTTTTGGAACACAGATATTATCTTCTCTCTCTTAACCACTCAAAATTATCTGAACTTAGAAGACAAAAACAAACAACAAACCAACAAACCAACCAACCAACCAACAAACAAACCTGGTTTTCTAATGTATTCAACTGTCCTTCAGTCTTTTCCAGTCTCTATGCAGGAAAATCCTGACCTAAGGCATGCCCTGGTACTAGCAGGTCTACCTCTTCATCATCCAGGGAGGGAGACTGAGAAAACTAGACTTTAAGCTCTAGCCAGATTCTGTTTTCTCAGGAGAATGTGGAGTTTCCTTCACTTTCTGCCAAAAGAGTTAAAACACATGAAAGCCCCTCTCCGAAGACTTTATCTGTTTAAAATTAATTATAGGTTGTAAGGAGGGTCTTAGTGATTTGGAAGAAAGTTGGTACCATTATCTACAGGGATGAACACTGTCAAAAAATAGACTGTTGCCACAGAGTCTAATGTGTCTATTTTAGGGGTCTCATCTTTTGAAATGATGTTCATAACACCAGACTGCATCAGGATTCACTCATTTATATTAAACAAAGCAGATGAGTCACTAATAGTAGTTTCCTAAAAAGTTACACAATCTGAAGATTTAATGATTTAAACTTAATATTTTCATGGCTTCTGAAGAGTTCAGAATCAAAATCATCCCCCAGAAAAATTACCCCCACCCTTTCAGGATATTTCTCTTCCTAATATCTCATGAGACATAATCTCCCCTGACCTAGGAGTTACTATGATCTGGTGATCTGTTTCTGCAGATGGTGGGGAGGAACAAAGAGGTAGATGGGCTTAATGACCCATGAGCCCAAGTTTATGCCCAGAGGACTCTGAAGGCTAAGCTCAGGGATTCTGGGACATTCCTAGACTTAGGAATGTCTTCATTTATTATAAAGATTTTCTCCATGTGACAGGATGGACTTGGGACCCGGGGGCTTGAAGGGGTTCCAATCACCATGTATAAGCACCTAGGCTTATGCTGTGGTATTGCTCCAAGCAAGAGCTGAAGGAGAAAATATTAGAAAGGTAAGGATACATGGACAGGGGAGATGAGATATGACAGTGAGGAGGAAAGGGGTAAATGAGAATAGAAGAGGACAGTAGTCTCTTCTCTGATCAGGAATTATCCAAAGCCCCATTATCTGTTCTCTTCACAAAAGAATGCAACAGAGAACAGGGGACTGGAACAGACATTCAGCAGGTGAGCACAGAGATATGTCAACAGGCAATATACAGAAATTCTCTTTCTCTACTCTCTGTCTTCCTCTCTCTCTCTCTTTCACACACACACACACACACACACACACACACACACACACACACAGCTCACATAGTATTCTCCTCACAGCTAGAAAGCCACAAATAGTTTTACAGTAGCATAACCACATATATTGTCTCTAAAGAAGATTGCTTTGACTAGTAAATTGTTGGCAGGGAAACAGACCCAGCAACCAGGCTTGCTGTGGTTCATCTGAGGCAGAAGAAGGCTATTGCAGACCACTGTCATATGTTTGAGATTAGATGTGGAAGTGTGACTGATGTCATATCCAAATAAAATGAGTAGGCATTATACATTTGGCCTGCCCTATTATCTTATATTTTTTTTCTCCTGCATAATTCTGGTTTAGAGGTTCTCAATTCTACCTTGCCTTCCTCCCCCTGCCTATGACCTACTACTTTATGGAAACATATCCAAGAATTTTTAATGGAGCCCAGTACATCTGCTAACTCAGCCATATCCAATGACCCCCTCTTAGTTTTCTGCCTCATGGCCTATTCATGACAGTGCCTGAAAGAAGGTATCCACTCTCATCAATTGGTTGATCCTACCCAGCTTGAGAAATCTGTAGAATGAGAACACAGTTTACTTTCAAACTGAACTGCATCAGTTTATGTGCGCATCCATAGAATTCCAGGAATAAGTCTAAATATGAATTTTGGGATATTCTATGTCATCCCTCTTTCTATACCTCCTTCATCTTACCCTATAGCCACCATGAGTTATTTATAAATAAGTAATTTGGGCTATTAGCTATTTTTTAGCTATTTAGAATTAAAAGAAAAATAAAATTTGGGGAAGGGTTAATAGTTTAAATAAGTAACATTTTTTGAATATACCCTAAGAGCTAGTCCTTTGCATGCATTGATCTTATTTATGCTTAAAACAAGTCACATAGATAGAATTTATTAATTCGATTTTACAGAAAAAAAACTGATTTAGAAAACAAAAGAATTTGTTCAAAGATCTCCAGTTAGTAGATGGCATAGCAAGATTTCAAGGCATGTTCAAATGAATCCAAAGTCCATATAAATCAACTATAATATTCTACTATTAATGTCAAAGGAAAAAGAGACAGTGGGTAAAAGAAAAATCACAACTTCATAAATTGAGAGTTGGTGGGCACTAAAAGGGAAAGATATCTATTATCAGTTGAGCTTTTAAAATGGACTCTGGGGCTGGGCTTTCTGTCCATGTGCACATCTAGAAAAAAATGAACTTACTATTTTGCCTTCCAGGAATAATTCTTGAGCTTATTGGCCCCACACTATCTGCCACTATTGGCACACAACTGCAGCAGAAATAAGGCAATAAGCTTTCTGACCAAAACTGTGAGAGGATGGGTGTCCTACTGAATTTCAAGTATACTATCAAAAAACTGCCACTCCCCTGGAAAGCTCCCCCCCCTCAGCCAGCAAAATATCATTGAAAAACAGCAGCTCTGAAAATGGGGCTGACTCTGGACTGTGAATCTCATGATATGCTATCCTAGTTACTTCCTCAGACTCTTCTAAGTCCCAGCAGCCATTGCCCTCTGATTTCTCAGCCTTACATCCTCTCGTCAACAATGCCAAACATTGTTTTCTCCCTACATATAAATAATTTTCTCTCCAGCTTCTTTGGGGGCGAGAAATGCTCCTCTTTCTCAAATAGAGCAGGTGATTATTAATTCCCTTGCCTGGGTATTACTACTCAGCAGTAACTATCTGGCAAAGTAATATGCAACCACATACATAAGAATCAGTTTTAACAACTAACTCTCTCTTCTCTTTCTCATACACACACTCTCTCACACATACACACACACATAAACATACACTTACACAAATCCTGATTCTATTCAACAGCTAAATTCTGGAAAAACTGGGAACCATACACTCCTATGTCAGTGTTGGGAACATTAAAATTAATATCCCCTGGTTCTTAGCTTCCAAGTGGTAGTATTTCTATTGGTAGAGAATAGGTAAATACATAAAGCAAGTCATGTTATATTAGAGGCAGCAGAATTTTACAGTGTACTAGTGACACATAAAGTTAAAACAATTTCCTTTATTCATTTCAGGGGTCAGGAAAGATTCATTCACAACACTTCAATTTTGATGTCATTGAAATTTGTTACTTGTTCTATCTATTCATACCTGAAGCCGGGCACAACTTCAGGACAAGGTGTAATTTTCTATACTAGTTATATGTTGTAAGGAAGATGAACATAGCTTAAGTGATAAGCAAAAGACAATTTACTCTAAGAACATAAGGGAACAGAGGAATAGACAGAGTCTGGAAGTGTGGGATAGGAAACCAAGGCGTTCTATAAGATTAGAAAGCATCAAAAACAACAATGATCTCTGAGGAGACATAGATTGAGGAAAACTCAAAAAAAAAAAAAAAGACCATTTGATTGACCACCCTTAAATCATGTGACTATATGAGATCCATGAGGTAAATCCCTACATTTATATTATATCAAAAGACAACCAATGGGATAATTTGGCCTTTTTCATTTGAAGTTTGGAATTGTTAACACCAGACTTCACTTTGAGAAGTAGCAGGTATAACAATTTCTCAAAAATATAAACGGAGCTATTTGAAAAAAAGGGAAGAGAATATCTAACATATAAATATATACTACTAAGTGAAAGACTATCAGTTCTTTCAGAGAACTCAAATTTTTACAAAAATTAAGATAAAGATAATATCCCCCATAATAAATCTCATAACAATAACATGTATTGAGAGTTACTCAATTATCCTCTGGAAAGAGCAGAATCTCTAAAGTTTGCAGTCAACCATTCCTGCCATTACCTCTAGCATACTAATTAAAGTTCTCTTCATTTTCTAGGAAATTGATAAAGAAAAGATCATAAAGAAAGTGAAATACCTACACCTTAACAGGAATTCAATGACACTTGCTGGGAGAATGACTTCCATCAATGACACCCAGTTCCATCCCCCCTTCTTTCACCTGCTAGGAATCCCAGGACTGGCAACGGTACATATCTGGATCGCTTTCCCATTCTGTATTGTGTACCTGATTGCCCTTGTGGGGAACATCACCATTCTCTTTGTGATCAAGACTGAACGCAGTCTCCACCAACCCATGTTCTACTTCCTGGCCATGTTGTCTATGATCGATCTGGGTCTGTGTACGTCCACCATCCCCAAAATGCTGGGCATCTTCTGGTTCAACCAACAAGAGATCAGCTTTGGGGGCTGCCTTGCCCAGATGTTCTTTATCCATATGTTCACAGGCATGGAGACTGTTCTCCTGGTGGCCATGGCTTATGACCGCTTTGTAGCCATCTGCAACCCTCTCCAGTACACCATGATCCTCACCAAGAAAACCATCAACATCCTAGCTTCTGTTGTTGTTGGAAGAAATTTAATCCTTGTGACTCCATTTGTGTTTCTCATCTTGAGGTTGCCCTTCTGTGGGCATCACATCATCCCTCATACGTACTGTGAGCACATGGGTCTTGCCCGGTTAGCCTGTGCACCCATCAAGGTCAACATTATCTATGGGCTCATGGTGATTTCTAATATCATTGTGGATGTGGTCCTGATTGCCTCCTCCTATGTACTTATCCTTCGAGCTGTTTTCCGCCTTCCTTCTCAAGATGACCGACTAAAGGCTCTCAATACCTGTGGTTCTCATGTCTGTGTCATGCTGTGCTTTTACACACCAGCGTTTTTTTCTTTTATGACACACCGTTTTGGTAGAAACATTCCCCGCTACATCCACATTCTATTTCTCAGGAGAACTCAGACTAATATGCTTCTTTGTAGTCTCTACGTACTATTCTAATTTCTATCATTATCTAGTACCTTTGTATATTTTTAACTTTATATAAAGGAAATCATTACAGTAGGTCATATTTATATCTGACTTTTCAAAATTCTGTTTATGAGCTCTATCTTGGTCATTGCATGTAAGAGTAATTTGCTTATTTCCAGTGTTGTATGATATTGTACAGTGTGAATATACCACACTTTACCTTTCTATTCTACTGTTAACATTAGGGTTATTTTCACTTTGAGCCTGTAGTAGGCAACCCAAAAATGGCTCCCACATGATCTCTACCTCTAAGTACTGATGCCTTATATAATCTTGTCCTTTGGTGGTGGGTTTGATTTAGGGACTCCTTTCTGGCAAATCAAATGGGCAGAGTTGATGGAATTTCATTTCCAAGTTTTGGTTTCATAAAGATTATGTCTTTTAGCTTGTTTTGCTTTCTCTAGTGCAATCACTCTGAGAAGAGCTAACAGTGAGCTGTTTCCTAGAGACACTCATAAGGTAACAAAAGTTCATATCCCAGACTGACAGCTAGAGAGGACCTGAGGGTTTTCAATGGCCATGTGGTTTCTTGGTAGTGCATGCTCCCTGATGAACACTGAAATGACTGTGGCTCCCACTGGCTCAAACCTCTTACTTTTTATTCCCTAAGCCCCCCTTTTTTTGGGCAAAATGCACATAACCAAATTTTACCATTAATCATTTTTAAGTGTATAATTTAGTGTTATTGAATGCATTTATAATGTTGTGCAACCATCACCACAATCCATCTCCTTAGCTTTTTCCATCTTGTAAAACTGAAACTTTATCTATACCCGTTAAATAACAACTCCTCATTACTCACTACATAGCCCCTGGCAATCACCATTTTATTTTCTGTCTCTATATTTGGACTCCTCTAAACATCTCATATAATTGAAGTCATACAATAATTGCTATGACTTTGTTACTTGAGATCAAACTACACAAATATTTTCTGTGAGTGGCTTGTTTCACTTAGCATGATGTCCTCAAGGTTCATCCATATTGTAGTAGTATATGTCAAGATGTCCTTCCTTTTAAAGGCTGAATAATATCCCATTGGATGTATATACCACACTTTGCTTATCTATTCATACATCAATGGGCATTTGAGCTGCTTCCATGTTTTAGCTATAGTGAATAATGCTGCTATGAATATCGATGTACAATATCCCTTCAGGACACTACTTTCAATTCTTTTGGGTATATATCTGGAAGCGAAACTGATGAATCGTATGGTAAATCTATTTTAAATTTTTTGAGGAACAAATATACTGTTTTCCACAGGGGCTGTCCCATTTTATTTGACAAGCAATAGGGAATAAGAGTTCAAATTTCTTCATACCCTTGCCAATACTTACTGTTTTTTGTATAGTAGCCATTGTAATGGATATGATCTCTTTTAATTTTTGATTTATAGGTTTTATCTTTTTATAGGGACTAATCATCAGGTACAATTAGGAATAGAAATGGTGATAATTACTGACTGTATTTTGTTCCTGATCTTTAGGGAAAATATTTCAAATATTTTGAAGCATGATGATTGCTGTTGGGAGTTTTAGGAACATAGATACTATGCTTATTTCTATTTGTTCTCATGTCATTTTGGTGAGGTTGTTTCCCTAGGAATTTGTAGTTTGATCTCAAGTAGCAAATTCATATAAAGTTACAGATGATAACCATTTATTACATTTTATAATGTTTTTTTGTGAATTTATTCTATTTCTCTTTTTAAGATGAATATTGCTAAGGGTTTTCAAACTTTTTGGTAGTTTTTCTGAAAAATTATGTTTTACCTTGTTGATTTTTTGGTTTTATTTTCTCTGTTTTACTATTTTAATCATTTATTTTTATTATACATTTCATCCCCTAGCAGTTATTTTACCATTTTGTTCTCATTAGTTAGAATGGATACTTAAACCACTTATTTTCAGCATGGCTTCTTTCCAAATATATTCATTTAATGCATATTTTTCCTTCATAAAGTTGTGGTTTTTATCACACAAGTTTTTTGGAGCAAACACTTTCCGAATAATCCATGTGTACTTGCCCTGTCACTATTGAGAAAAATAAAGAAGTAAAGGACCTTTTTTTTTCTTAGACATCTGGTGAGGACACAATATTATGAACAGAAGAGTGATCTATATTGTGACATGGAAGAGAAGTCATAAAAAAGAAGCAAGAAGAGTAGAGGGTCAGTTTACACTGAGCTATGAAAACAGGTGGCCCATTAAGACATTGAGAAGGAATAAAGTAGTAAGAAATATATTTCAATGTGTTCAGATTCCTCCTTTTGGAATTGCTTTATTATTTATTCATTAAAGAAATATTATTTTGTAATCACTATGTTCCAGACACTACCCTAGTGACTGAGCTTACAAACATGAAGATAATCATGGTCTCTATCTTCAAGGAACTAAATCCTTATAACAATGAGAAAAAATAAATGAATACAATATAAATTTAGTAGGTATAAACGTAATCTAGCAAAATTAGTAGGCTAAGTGAAGGAATACAGTTGGGAGAATGACTGTTTTAATTTTTTTAATGTTTATTTTTTTAATATTTTAAGTTTTATTTAATTTTGAGAGAGACATAGAGCAGGGGAGGGTCAGAGAGAGAGGGAGGCAAAGAATCCGAAGACAGGTTCCCAGCTCTGAGCTAACTGTCAGCACAGAGCCCGACCTGGGCCTCAAACCCATGAACCCTGAGATCCTGACCTGAGCTGAAGTCGGATGCTTAACCGACTGAGCCACCCAGGCATCCCTAATGTTTATTTATTTTTGAGACAGAGAGAGAGAGTATGTGAGCAGGGAAGGGGCAGAGAAGGAAGGTGACACAGAATCTGAAGTAGGCTCCAGGTTCTGAACTGTCATCACAGAGTCCGACGCAGGGCTCAAACTCACAAACCGTGAGATCATGACCTGAGTCAAAGTCGAATGCTTAAGTGACTGATCCACCCCGGCACCCATTGGAGGATGACTGTTTTATTATTATTATTTTTTTACAAATAGTTTATTGTCAAATTAGTTTCCACATAACACTCAGTGCTCATCCCCACAAGTGTCCTCCTCCATGCCCATCCCCCCTTCCCCCCACATCCATCAGTCCTCAGTTTTTGTCAGCATTCAAGAGTCTCTCATGGTTTGCCTCTCTCCCATTCCCCCACCATTTCCGCCCTTCTTCTCCCCCTTGGTCCTCCGTCAAGTTCCTCCTAATCCTCCTATACGTGCAAACATATGATATTTGTCCTTCTCTGCCTGACTTATTTCGCTCAGCATAACACCCTCAAGGTCCATCCATGTTGCTACACATGGCCAGATTTCATTGTTTCTCATTGCCATGTAGTATTCCATCGTATAGATAAACCACATCTTCTTGATCCATTCGTCCATTGATGGACACTTAGGCTCTTTCCATGTTTTAGCTATTGTGGAGAGTGCTGCTATGAACATTGGGGTACCTGTGCTCCAATGCCTCAGCATTTCTGTATCCCTTGGGTAAATTCCTAGCAGTGCTATTGCTGGGTCATAGGGGAGTTCTATTGTTAGTTTCCTGAGGAACCTCCACACTGTTTTCCAGAGGGGCTGTACCAGTTTACATTCCCACCAACAGTGTAGGAGGGTGCCCGTTTCTCCACATCCTCGCCAGCATCTAGAGTTCTCTGATTTGCTCATTTTAGCCACTCTGACTGGCGTGAGGTGGTATCTCAGTGTGGTTTTGATTTGTATTTCCCTGATGAGGAGGGATGCTGAGCATCGTTTCATGTGTCTGTTGGCCAGGAGGATGACTGTTTTAAACTCAAAGGTCAGGAAGGCCTTTTTTGAGGCAGAGGTTTTTGAGCAAAGACTGAATGAAGAGAGAACAAGCCTTCTGAAAGGACTGGAGAAGAGTGTTCCAGGTTGTGTAAACAGAAAAACAAAACACTTGGGATGAAAATGTTCTTATAATAGGTGAGGAAAGGTACCAAGTATCATGTGGCTGGAGTGAAGGAACAAGTGAATGGAAGAGGTGGCTTTGAAGAGCACTTCAAAGGGAAACTGGCCATCTGAAAAAGTTTACATTGGATAATGTGAATAAAAAAGGAAAGGGATAAGTGGATTACCAGAGTTTTACCACATAGAGTAACTGTATCACAAAGCTTGTTTAAATGATAAAGTTGAATATTATTATAAAAAGGAGTGAGAAAGCCAAGGAAGGAGGGAAACAGATGAACAAAGAGAGAGAAGATTGGTGGACGAGGTAATGAAGAATATAGGATAAGATCAGGGTTAATAAACCAGGTTTCTAACAGCAGCTTTGAAATATAATTTGGAAAGAAGATATCCTACAAACTCCATGATCTTGGCAAAAGTATTGACTACTTGAGAAAACAAAGAAGCAATGAAAAAATCTTGTCCTGTAGTCTCAATGTAGGAATAAAGGGTTTGCAAAAGGGATTCCCTCGTGGCTATTAATTAAACTAGGTCAAAGTCTCAAAGATAAAATAATACCCATCCTGGGAGAAGCAGGGCTTTAATTAAAAAAATGACTACTTTCTCTTCAATATATTAAATAGAGTGCTCCAGGAAGATGTCAAGTGGTGTTACAAAGTGTTGCTTCTTAGAGATTTAGAGACCAAGGTAAGTCATATCAACATTAAATTGTGGAATATAGTGGGAAAGATGGGGAAATGGCTTATGCCAAATCCATACTGAGAGACAGAGGGCAAGGCAAAGTATGAAGAGAGAAATCACAGTAATACTCATGAGCTCCCACAGCTACACATTTTTTCCTAAATATGCATATACTTATGACCAACTGAAGTCTCATAGGCAAAACCAACAGGTCTCCAAACCTAATGAGGAAGGAAATGCACTGATATATCCTGTATCCATGTAACTCTAGTTTCTGAATCCATGTATAGGTGTCAAATATGATAGCAAGAGGGAAAAAGTGGTCTTTCTCTATTTCTTCTAAAAGATACCAAGTATTGTAAAGGTAATCAATAAATACAGTTTGAATGCAAATATTTCTAAAGAAATTATCTATGAAGCATGGATTTAAGGGATAGAATTTTGTAAAAATAGAACCCAAGATTAAGACTATGAAGCAACTGACAAAAGGAATGAGAATGATGAAGTTGAGGGATGAAGCAGAAATAAAATGAAAGCATGCATATTATCTCTTCTCCTTACCCTCATCACATATGTGACCTGGTATGAGGCATGTGTGTGGGCTGTGGTGGAGATAATTGGAATAGGGTAGAGTAAGTAGATTCAAGGTTGAGGAAATAAATGCTAAAGAATTCCAGGGAGGGTTGTAGAATTAGGAATTCAGAGAGGAAGGCTGGGATCTAGTCTTATTTCTGAACACAATACAGGTTGTAGGATATATAAATAAATGTTGAAATAATAGGTCTGTATACAGTTGTAGGATTATTAAGTAACAAGTTGCTTTGAGCAATATTTGTAGATTTAGAAATGATGTTTTCTATGTTTTCACTCACATGTGGAATTTGAGAAAATTAACAAAATACCATAGGGGAAAGGAAGGAAAAATAAGTTACAGAGAGGGAGGCAAACATAAGAGACTCTTTAACACAGAGAACAAACTGAGGATTAATGGAAGTGGGGGTGGAGGGGAATGGGTGACTTGCATTGAGGAGTACATATGTTGGGATGAGCATGGGATGTTGTATGTAAATGATGAATAATGGCAATCTACTCCTGAAGCCAAGACTACACTGTATATGAGCTAACTTAACAATAAATTATTTTAAAAAAAGAAAAAAAATAAAGAAATGATGTTTTCCAAGATAGAAAAGAAGATCCATTAAAAAAAAAAATCTTTTGGAGGGGCACCTGGGTGGCTTAGTCGGTTAAACGTCCAACTTTCGCTTAGGTCATGATCTCGAGGTTCGTGGGTTCGAGCCCCGCGTCGGGGCGTCGGGCTCTGTGCTGACTGCCAGCTCAGAGTCTGGAGCCTGTTTCAGTCTGTGACTCCCTCTCTCTCTGACCCTCCCCTGCTCACGCTCTCTCTCTCTCTCCTAGAAATAAATAAAACATTAAAAAAATCTTTTGGAAAATCCACATAGTTTGGATAAATCAATTTTCTTGGACATGGCATTTTTTTGTTTGTATTTTATGCAGATCTAAAAGTGACTGAGATAATGAGCTTTTAGGAGTCCATAGACACTTATGAATCTCCTTTAATCTTGGTAAAAAGTCATAAAGAGGACCAAGATTATAGGGTTGTGTTCTGGCAGGCTACCATGCTTCCTTTCCTCATTTGGTCCTTGTTCTTTTCATTTTGAATAAAGTTTCTTCTCCTCCTCCTTCTCTCCTCCTCCTCTTCCTCCTTTTTTGGAAAAAAAATGGCTGTGCAGGTCTTAGTCCAAAGTCTCCATGGAATTTTTATTGCCCCATCACTACACCAACAGCACTCTATTCATATTCCTATCATAGCACTTGCCATGCAATTTTAAAACTTCTTTTGAAATTTCTCTTCCTCAGTACACAGTGGTCTTCTTGAGAGTATGTGACAGGTCTTACTCAAATTCTCTTTTTAATCACCTAATCATTGCTGGCTCATGTATGACCCGTGTAATATTTGATGAGATACATTATGAAGGGTACTCCTCCACCTACCTTGTGTATTTTCCACTAGTGAAAAACACAAGAATTGTATCTTTATCTTTGACTTTCTTATTAACCAACAGTGAGCTTCAAAGATGTCCTCTCCAACCTCAATAACCCAAGTTTACATATATATTCTCCTTCAAGAGAGAATTTCCCAAACTATTTATTTTGAAGCTAAACGTGATTAGCTACAAATGGCTGCAGTTGTTTTCTAGATACTTACTTGTTTTGTTCTGGGTTTAGAGTAGAGTATACCAATCATCATATGTATTTATCTCTGATGAGTGCCATTCAACTCTGATTTCTCCCACGTCCAAGTCTCCCCTAAATTTGGATGGAATTTTTCAGCTCAGTAATAAATGTCTCTGTTGTTGATTGCTCCAATTCTTTTTTAAAAATTTTTAATGTTTTATTTATTTCTGAGAGAGAGAAAGAGAGGCAGAGTGAGCAGGGGAGGGTCAGAGAGAGAGGGAGACACAGAATCAGAAGCAGGTTCCAGGCTCTGAGCTATCTGTCAGTACAGAGCCCAACGCGGGACTCGAACCCACGAACCATGAGATCAAGACCTGAGCTGAAGTCAGACGCTTAGCCGATTGAGTCACTCAGACGCCCCTCCAATTCTTTAATTAACTGTAAATGAGTTTATAGCTTTCCCATTGTTAATAAGGGTACTACAAAACAAAATCCCTTGATATTCTTCTCTACAGTGAATAAGGAGGCATCCATAAAGACACTAATATCCCAGATAAAAAACAACATTGGTAGAAAATGAATTATATTGCTAAAGTTCTTCTGAGTTCTTCCTCTCTATGTAAGTCTAAGATGATATTTGAAAATTGTCTGGTGCAAATAATTATCCAGCCACCAGGTGTTCCATCCCTGGAGCATTTCTTTAATGGGTGTTTTATTGAGTGGGCTCTCTAAATGATAGCCTTTTCTATATTAACAAAATGTTTGAATTCATTTAATTATAAATGAAAATACTGTGACAAGTATTTCTTCTCATTTTCAATCATTTTTCAAAATGATTGTTACAAATTCTTCTATTTAAAAACCAGTTATGATTAGATGGCAGGGTATTTCTGAAATACTATATTGAAATTATTTGCTAGTCTCATTCTTATTTAATTTATTTATTTAATGAACTTTTATAATTAAGAATTTTTATGTACCAGACCATTTAAAATACATGTGAGTAAACAAGCATAAGTGGGCTTTATTTGCTCTCAAAATTAGACAGGAGTTTCACTAGCACACACACACGTACACACATGTGCTTACACACACGTACACACACATACACTGTTGTACACTTCCCCTTTAGTGTTTGCACGTCCCTAATAAGGGAATGGTAGAGATTACAAATACAGAAAAACAAATCACCATGTGCTTTAACTGTGTGTAAAAGTATCAGATATGCAGAGCCTGGAATTTAATTTTCTAGCCTGATTCTACTGATTCTATCTAGATTTCTGATGATGAGCTTCTTTATTTTTCTCCTTATTTTCTTTCCTGTCTTCTTTCTTCTCTCCCCCCACCCCTCTTTCTTTTGCTCTTTCTTTTCTGATCATGAAGTTCTAATGGGCAGAGAGAGATGTTTTTCTCTTTTCCCTTCTTCATGTCTAACATTTTCTAGTAGGGAAAGTGGCATCAGACTTAGGTGGATTCTAGTGTTGCTTTACCCTCAAGTAAGAATAGGATAGCAGAATATGAGGAGAATAAATTGTGTTCATTCTGAATGGAAACAAAGAAAGGTTACAGTAATATTTTACATTTCACTAGGAATCTAGACAAAGGGAGAAGAGGAGAATTCACTAATGAGAAGTCAATAATTGTCTCTGGTGTGCACAAAGAATTGTGCAAACACTCGGCAGAAAGAATCTCCATGCCTAATGACACCCAGTTCCATCCTTCTTCGTTCCTCCTCCTGGGTATCCCAAGGCTAGAAGATGTGCATGTCTGGATTGGATTTCCCTTTTTCTTTGTGTATCTTGTCGCACTCTTGGGGAACGCTGCTGTCCTGTTTGTCATCCAGACTGAGCATAGTCTCCATGAGCCGATGTACTATTTCCTGGCCATGTTGGACTCCATCGACCTGGGCTTGTCCACAGCCACCATCCCTAAAATGCTGGGCATCTTCTGGTTCAGCCTCAGGGATATATCTTTTGAAAGCTGCCTTTCCCAGATGTTCTTCATCCACTTCTTCACTGCCATGGAGAGTGTTGTGTTGGTGGCCATGGCCTTTGACCGTTACATTGCCATTTGTAAACCCCTTCGGTACACCATGATCCTCACCAGCAAAATCATCAGCATCATTGCAGGCATTGCTCTTCTGAGGAGCCTATGCATGGTGGCCCCTCTGGTGTTTCTCCTCCTGAGGCTGCCCTTCTGTGGGCATCGTATCATCCCTCATACCTACTGTGAACATATGGGCATTGCTCGCCTGGCCTGTGCCAGCATCAAAGTTAACATAATATTTGGTCTTGGGGATATGTCTATTTTATTATTGGATGTGCTTCTTATTACTCTTTCATATGTCAGGATCCTCTATGCTGTCTTCTGCCTGCCTTCCTGGGAGGCCCGATTCAAAGCTCTCAACACCTGTGGCTCTCATATTGGTGTCATCTTAGCCTTTTTCACACCAGCATTTTTCTCTTTCTTGACACACCGTTTTGGCCACAACATTCCCCAATATATCCATATCCTCTTAGCCAACCTATATGTAGTTGTTCCACCAGCTCTCAATCCTGTAATCTACGGTGTCAGGACCAAGCAGATTAAGGAGCAGGTTTTGAGGATTTTTTTAAAAGACAATTAACCATTGATAGTCTTAGAATTACAGTTCATATTTGCTCCCTTTGACCATTTGAAGGGGGTTGTTGTCTAAAAGGAAGAGAAGTAGCAAAGGTAAATATGAACAGTAATAATATTTCTTTCTCTATAATCCTTTGAATTTAAAGATAATAGATTTATTGGTGATAATCTTATAATGTGTAATTATTACATCTCCTACAAAGTTGTTATATTTATGCTACTTGATAACCAAGGCAGTTCTATAAAGTTATTGTATTCACAAATTTTGAAATGAAAGTTTGATGCTTAGGATTGCTAAAAGATTCATCTAAAAATTCAGCTGTTAATGAGAAGTAGATTATTAAATCAGGTAGTTTTAGAATGACCAGAGGAAATATGAGTGCAACAGAATGAAATTTCTTCAAGGATTGTAGATAATTTTGGTGATAGAAGCATTAAAATAATAACAGTGACATTATTTAACTCACTAGGATTTACTCTTCTAAATAATCTACTTACATTAACACACTTATTTCTTATGTGAATTCTATGATGTGGCTACTCTTAATATTTTCATTTTCATATAAGTAAACTGTGGATTAAAAAACTCTCCACAAAAATTATGATTGAGATTTTGACTCCAGGTATCTAGAGAAATAGTAGCCATGCATTTAGAAATGAAATAAAGAAAGCAGAGACTATGGTGCATAACAATGAAAGATATATTTATTAAATGAATATTCATTAACTTCTATACGTACTCAATTATATGTCACTCTTTGGTGATAGACAAATGGAAAGACAGAATCCTATGTCCTGAGAAAGCAATGGTGGGAGTTAGGCTATTAAGGCAAAGAACATTATACTATAAGATTACATATTAAATTATATTTGGAAAGTGCTTTTTAGAAACTTTGTAATAGTATTTAGCAAATATCCCAAAAGCTGGGCCAATATATTAAAGTTAGCCTCTCAAAACTAGAAATATATTTTACTTTTTTGAATTTCTAAAATAATGATATGGAAAATTATTGACCTAGTCATAAAGGAAATTTTGGAGTTTTTTGTTTGTTTTGTTTTGATTTTTAAGAAGAGGTTATTTGAAACTACATTCAAGAGAGTCTACTGGGGTTGTGTTCTCTTTTACTTTAAGACTTCTCCACACTGTTTTCCAGAAGGTGTTATGCTGAGCGAAATACGTCAGACAGAGAAGGACAAAAAATCCATATGTTTGCATGTATAGGAGGATTAGGAGAAACTTAACGGAGGAGTTTCTACTCCCATGGGGGAGTAGAAGGGGGGAATTAGTGGGGGAGAGGGAGAGAGGCAAACAATGAGAGACTCTTGAATGCTGAGAACAAACTGAGGACTGATGGGTGTGGGGGGGGGAGGGGGGAGATGGACATGGAGGAGGGCACTTGTGGGGATGAGCACTGGGTGTTATATGGAAACCAACTTGACAATAAACTATTTGTAAAAAAAAAAAAAAGAAAGAATTCTGATTCTTTATGAGCATGGAAATTCTACTGCATGACCAGAAAGTGTCATAGAAAAATAAAAAATTTAGATATGGTCTTCTAAATCTTGTAGTTAATTAGAGCAAAGATACTGTAAATAGGATAGCATAAATATTCAAATACAATATTTGTTAACAATATTCATATACTACAGTTAAATGTGTTGTATTAACAAATCTACTAGACCAAGAGAGCACACCAGGGCAGTTTAATAAAGAGACATTAGACAAATTAATTGTCAAGCTGGTCACTATATGCAAATCCTCTGACTCTAAATAAGATAACAAAGCTTTAGTCATCTAATTTGACAACAGAGGAGCTTATCTATTGGTTTTAACAAACCAAAATCATATCACATTCAGACATAAGTAAATATAAAAATTAGTAACATTATTTACAGCAACTTGGGCCTTTGGATGAAATAATCCCAGTAAGAAAAAAAAAATGTTCCTGAAGATCTTTGAGGAAGAATATATAGCTTGCAAATATGAGTTTTAGTAATCAGAAGATAAAAATTAAAAATACTTGATTGGCCCATGTAAGTTATACATGAATGGTGTTTGGTGATATTTCCAGCTTTATTTTTCTTCCAGGAACATGGGGGGATTACATGTGTCCAACCTCTTGCAGTTAGACTTAGTCATGGGACTTGCTATGGCAAATAAAATATTTGTAAAAGTGACCTGATCTATGTCAATTTTGAGAGGAAACATTTAAGAGTGATTATGTGCTTTTCCACTTCTCTTCCCCTGGTTTTATGTACCCTAAAGGCTTTTGTTAATATGCCATTTCATAAAATTCTGGTGCCTTCACAAGAATGGATCCTCAAGTAACTTCAGTAGAGTCCTTCCCCACCCCAAAACTTTGTATTAGTCATGTAGTATGAACAAAAATTAAACCTTTGACTCTTCAGCACCCTGAAATTTGGGAGAGGGTAGGGGTTACCTTATCATAATATAGAGTATATGAAATGATGCCATGCCCAGGGACAGGAAACAGTCCAAATGTGTGTTTAGCCAAGATTAGCCAAGTTTTTCCTGAAGAACAAAGTTGGAAGACCTGTTCTGCCAGAATACAAGACCTGCTCTAAAGCTGAGGTGAAGACCTATAGCAAACTATAGTGATTGGAGAGTGTGCTTTGGTGCAGGCGTAGAAAACCAGTCCAATGAAGCTGCGTTGAACCCAGAAACAGACCTACAGATACATGTTTGCTTGAATTATGGCAGAAAGAGCATGGCATCACAGTGACAAAAGATACTGTCAATAAAGAATACTGGGTCAATTGGAAAGTCATATGAAAAAGTAATGAATCTTGATGTTTACCTCACATCAAACAAAAAAACCTTCCCAAATGAATTTTGGAGGTAAGCTTGAAAAATAATACAGCTTCTAGGAAAAAAGGAGAGAATATCTTGAGAAACTTACAAGGAAAAAGTCTAAAGTGAGACACAAATACATACATATGGACATGTTAACAATATTGGGAACATATTGACCTGTCAGTGTATATTCAGAGTAAGAATATCATTTATCAAATACAACATTAACAGAGAGAATGGGCAAACCAGATGACTTGTATTACAGAATATTTATAAATCGATAAGAAAAAGGAACACCACCACATAGAAAAATTAGCAAAGGACTTGTATAATGATTTCATAAAGAAGGATATCCAAATTTCCAAGGAACATGGAAAGATGGTCTACTTCCTTAGACATAAGGAAAATATATTTGATATCACCAAACAGTTCTACTTTGTATTGACTAGAATGGGTAAAAGTAAAAATGTTAAGTAGCAGCAAGTATGCAGAGCAACAAGAATACTCAGACTTTGCTAGTGAGAAGGTAAATTGGTAGAATCAACTTAGAGAACTAGAAGTATCACAGGAAGCTAGTCATGTGTATATCCCATGACCCCAAAATTCCACTCCTAGGAATATACCCTACAAAAGCATTACATAAATTCACTGGAAGATATGTACATCACAGAAGCATTGGGTGTAACATCGTATGTGATCACAGAAGCATTATATGAAACAATCAATAACTGAGATGTTCAAATGTGCATTAATACTAGACTATACAAAGAAGGTGTGAAATATTTAAACAGTGAAATACTATGTACCAATGAGAATGAACAAACTATGAGTATAAACAACAAATAAGTCAGGTAGAAAACACACACACACTCACACACTCACACCCCTACATCTATATACATACATCTATTTAACTGCAAGAACAGGAGTGCTTAACACAAAGGCTGAATTGTCAAATCAGATTCACATAAACCAATACCAATGACTTATCCTTACCAGGATGTCTAGTTATTAGTATACTTACAAGGAAAATTAACTAGAGCAATTGTTTTTCCTGGACCACCTAGGGTGAAAGAGAAAAAATTGTTTCAGGGTGTGCTGTCAATCTTCTGCTTCCTTGTAGGCAAGCATAATGTACAGTGTTAGAAATCATGATTGTGGTTATTTTTTGCTTTTATTTCTCTTGCATCAGAAGACATATCTAGAAAAATGTTGCTGTGATCTATGTTAGAGAAAATACTGCCTGTGCTGTCTTCTAGAATATTTATGGTTTCAGGTCTCATCTCACATTAGGTATTTAACCCATTTTGAATTTATTTTTGTGTAGGGTGAAAGACAGTGGTCCAGTTTCTTTTTTTTCTTTTTCTTTTTTTTTTTTTTTGCATATAGCTGTCCAGTTTTCCCAGCACCATTTGTTGAAAATACTTTTTCCAATTGCATATTTTTTCCTGTTTTGTCAAAGATTAATTGACCATATAATTGCAGGTTTACTTCTGGGTTTTCTATTCTGTTCTGTTGACCTATGTGTCTATTTTTGTGTCTGTACCATACTATTTTGATTACTACATCTCTGTATTATAACTTGAAGTCTGGAATTGTGATACCTCCAACTTTGCTTTTTTTTTTTTTTTTCCAAAATTGCATTGGCTATTCAGGGTCTTTTATGGTTCCATACAAATTTTAGGATTGTTTGTTCCAGTTATGAGAAAAATTCTGTTGGTGTTTTGATAAGGGTTGCATTAAATTTGTAGATTGCTTTGGGTAGTATATGGATATTTTAATAATATTTATTCTTCCAATCCATGAACATGGAAAGTCTTTTCCTTTTTCTGTGTCACCTTCAATTTCTTTCATCAGTGTTTTATAGCTTTCAAAGTACAGGTCTTTCATCTCTTTTATTAAGTTTATTTCTATGTACTTTATTATTTTGGTACAATTATAAATGGGCTTGTTTTCTTAATTCCACTTTCTGCTGTTTCATTATTAGCGTATAGAACCACAATAGATTTTTGTATGCTGATTTTGTTTCCCATGACTTTACTGAATTCATTCATCAGTTCTAGTAGACTTTTTGGTGTAGTCTTTTAAGATTTTCTATGTATAGTGTTATATCATGCGCAATAGTGAAAATTTTATACCTTCCTTACCAATTTGGATGCCTTTTATTTTTTTGTTGTTGCTGTCTGATTGTTGAGGCTAAGACTTCCAATATTATGTTGAATAAAAATGGTAAGAATGGATATCCTTGTCTCATTCCTGGCCTTGAGAAAAAGCTCTCGGTTTTTCCCCTTTGAATATAATGTTCACTCTAGTTTTTTAATATAAGGCCTTTATTATGTAGAGGTATGTTCCCTCTCAACCTATTTGGCAGCTGCTGTGGAAAAAGGATTGAGGTTTCTCAATAAGTTAAAAATAGAACTACCCTACAATTCAGTAATTGCACTATTGGGTATTTACCCAAAGAATACAAAAACACTTATTTAAAAGGATTCATGTACCCTGACATTTATAGCAGCATTATCTACCATAGTCAAATTATGGAAGCAGTCTAAGTATCCATCCATTGATGAATGGATAAAGAAGATGTGGTAAACACATAAGCAATGGAATATTATTTAGCCATAAAAATAATGAAATGTTGCAATTTGCAACAACCTGGATGGAGCTAGAGAGTATTATGCTAAGTAAAATAAGTCATCCAGAGAAAGACAAATACTGTATGATTTCACTCGTATGTGGAATTTAAGAAATAAAACAAATGAGCAAAGGACAGAGAGAGAGAGCGAGAGAGAGAGCGCCAAGAAACTGACTCTTAACTATACAAAACAAACTGATGGTCACCAGAGGGAATATGGATGGGGAGATAGGTAAAATATGTGAAGGAGATTAAGGAGTACACTTGTGATGAGCACAGGGTGATGTATGGAAGTGTTGAATCACTATTTGTACACCTGAAACTAATATAATGCTTGTAACTATATTGAAATTTAAATAAAACCTTAATTGGGGTGCCTTGGTGGCTCAGTCTGTTAATCATCCAACTCTTGACTTTGGCTCAGGTCACGATCTCACAGTCCATGGGATCGAGCCTTGCATTGAGCTCTGTACTGGCAATGCAGAGCCTGTTTGGGATTGTCTCTCTCTCCCTCTCTCTCTGCCACTCCTTCCACTAACACTATTTCTCTTTTCTCTGCACTGCCACCACAGAACACAATGCAGGGCTCAATTACATGAACTGTGAGATCATGAACTGAGCCGAAGTCAAAAATTGGATGATTACCTGACTGAGCCACCAGGCACCCCTATTAATGTTTTATTTTAATTTCAGTATAGCTACAGAGTTAGCTTCACATGTACAATATAGTTATTCAACACATCCATATCAACCCTGTGCTCATCACAAGTGTACTCCTTAATCCCCATCACATATTTTACAACACATGCCCAGCATAAAATGTCTAAACCAAGGGGGTATGTGGTACCTTATTACTTTAAGGGATAAATAATATGAAACTAGGAGAGCCTGGGTGGTTTAGTCCTTTAAGTGTCTAACTTTGGCTCAGGTCACGATCTCACAGTTCATGAGTTTGAGCCCTGCATCAGGCTCTGTGCTGATGGTGCAGAATTTGCTTGGGATTCTCTCTCCCTCTGTCTCTTCCCCTCCCCTGCTTGTGTGCTGTGTGCACACACTTTCTCTCCCTCTAAAAATAAACATTAAAAAGAATAAAACCTTTAAAAAAAAAGAAATGCCCTTTAAAAGACACTCTTTAGGGAAGAAAGAAACAAATCACAGAGTAGGAGAAAATATGTACCAAACACATATGTCGTGAAAGGCTGTATCTAGAATATAGAAAGAACTCTTAAAACTCAACAATAAGAAACCAACACAATTTAAAAACTGGACAAATAATCTGAAGAGGCACTTCACCAAAGAAAATTATATGTATGGCAAATAAACACAGAAAAAAATGGTCGGCATCACTGGATTTCAGAGAAATGCAAACTAAAACACTATGAGGAAGTATTAAAATCCATTTGGGTGGCTTAAAAAACCCTGAGAATGCCAGTTACTGGTGAGCACGGTAACCAACCAATACTCTATACATAAGAAGTATCAATGCTCTCTAACCCCTAGCCACTAGCATTATTTTTTTTTAAAGGAAGGTTTATTACCTATTGCAACAAGAAATACCACATACAGTGGTAAAATGTTAAGGGTCTCAGAGTGTTTAAGGAAAGTTTGATATTGGATTTAGACTTGATCAAGCGATATTTTTCAGAAGCAGACGCTTTTGAGAAAAAGAACGAATTTTATTATTGCAAATCAATAACTTCTATATAGAAAGTGGGAGAAGGTTTTGTCTCTGTTAAGACATGCTTATAGAAGGTTTTTTGTTTCACTCCATCAGCACAAAGTGACCTTTCCTGATGTTCATACTTGGTGAAATTGTTTATATTAAGTGGACATCATTACAGTCAAGATGTTGGTAGCAGGTCAGCTATCAGTTGTCAGGTATTAGAGCTGCTGATTTCTTTCTCAGAAGAAAGCCAATATCTCATGATTCTATACTTATCCAGGCTAAACACAGTACATAATCTCTCTGTGATGTCCTCAAATAATTTATGTTTTGATTTTACTTTGCAGTTTTTATTGTGCCAACCTTCCTTTTCTAAAGGAAACTGAGTTAGAAAAGCCGAGAAAACTCTCTGTTTCCCTGAGTTTCTGTGGCCTTAAAGTTGGCTTCATATATGTTAAAAACTTAGTTATTTGTGGGGCGCTTGGGTGGCTCAGTCAGTTAAGCATTTGACTCTTGATTTTGGATCAGGTCATGATCTCATGGTTGTGAGTTCAAGTCTCGTGTTGGGCTCTGTGCTGACAGTGCAAAGCCTGCTTGGGATTGTCTCTTTCTCCTTCTCTCTCTGCCCCTCTCCCACTCATGCTCTGTCTTTATCTCAAAATAAATAAATAAACTTAAAGACAAACTTAGTTATTTGCATAGTTATACGTGGTTAGTATCAACTGTGCAATTAGAATATAAGCTTCTTGTGGAAAACATTCACATGTACTGATTACATACTTAATTTTAAATGAGAGCTTATTTAATGGCTAACTTGTAGATCAAGTAAATGATATTTGCTGGAAAAGAGTTACACAATCATTAGAGGGTAGAAGAGGGGTGGGTAATGAGATGGAGAAACTATAGACTCTTGTAGGATTGATGGCAAGAGATTAGAAAGAGTGGGTTGGTAGCGAATGAGAAATTCTTTCAAGCTGGGAAGTTAAAGGGAGAAACTTGAATGTCCTAAGGGATTCCTGTGCCCTGTGCTTTTTCCTGCCCATGAACCTGTGATGAGAACTTGTGAATTCATTATCTTTCATAGTCTCATCCCATGTGGCCCCAGAAGAACAGCTACTCCCCATCAGGAAGAGGATTTTCAATCTCAGTATAAACTTTTCTCCTTGAACTACAGTTGTGATGCTGAGACATACAGCACAGTTATTGGTCAAGATCTTAGATTCTTTCAATATTGACTGTGACTGAGGCTGGTGAGTTGGGTATAGGTTTGGCTGTTATATGTACTTAGACATATAGGTTTGGAAGATTTGAGCTCAGGTCTATTAATTTAATTCCCTTACTAAATTGGTGATTCATATTATATATATATATATATATATATAATGCAAACCTTAATTTGGAGGACATATTTTCCATATTTTACATGAAATTTCTAATTGGTAGAATTTCAGGTAATTTTGCATATTTTAGTATTTTATCATTTTTTTTCACAACAAGCGTACCCACTTTAATAATAAGGAAAATAGAAAACTAAGCAGTTAAATAACTTATTTTGTTGAGGTATTATTGCATTTCTCTTCTGTTTGTTTTCTCCCACTCTGTTTTGTCTTGCCTCATTTCCCTCTTCCTCTCCCTGTCTCTCTGTTCTGTCTTTCCTCCTCTCTTTGTCCTCTTCCTCCCACTTAGAACTTCTTTTAGCCTAATTCTACTGAATTTTATCATGTGGTTGCTTATTTCAGAATTTCTTTTGTATTTAATAATAAAAAAATGACATTCTCAAATTTTTTTCCAAGTTGGATCAATACATTTTCTATTTTTATTTCATTGTCCCTAATGGTGAATAATACCAACAATTTAACACCTTCAACTTCTTGAGGTTGTCTTGAGGATCTCTCCTACAGTACATTTCCATCTTTACAGATTTCATTTTCCTCTCTTTTCTCTCACAGAGTCATTTCTCTTTTATTATCAAAATCTACTTTGATTGTCTGCAGTCTCAAGTGCATAGTATATTGTATAACATCCTAACTTCCTTGGCTTGCAGGAAGAGGTCATGTCTCATATTAACACCATTTCATCCTCTTCAAAGGGTTATTCTATATGGATTATAACTAAGAAACACTCATCTTTGGTTTCCAGTTCTTTAGAGATGTAATTTAGAGTAATTATATTAGTAAAATATGCAAGAGATGTAGAGAATGAAGAACAGGAAATTGGGAGTGAACCTAGGGATGCTGATTGTGAGGGAAAAGTAGTTTAAGAAACTGAGCAAAGGGCTAAATGCTTGAGACTAGATGAAAATTCCATAAATAACTGCATTTGGGCAGAAACCTATGAATACCAGATCCAAGAGCTGCTGACTGCAACCAAGCAGTCATTTTGAGGATGGAGATATGTTACTGTGATCCAGACATAAAAGAAATTCATGAATTCAGGAGCCAGAATCTGTCCTGTTTTACCCATGTGGCTGATGTGAGTAACAAGAGGAATAATTTTTTTGTGAAACTGAAATAAATAATATTAAGTGCTTATATAATACTATATTTCTATAATTATTCTCTCCCTTCTAATATCAATGATGATGATGGTAATAAAAACAATAATAATAACAACAATGAATTCCCATTTAGGGACAAAGTTAGTCCCTAATAGTATGGATTGTTTAGAAATAAAGTGAATCCAACTTGTCTGCTATGAGAAGAGAAATAAATGGGGAGCCTGAATGATTTAGTGAGTACTTTAAGCCTCAGTCAATCTTTCTAAAAATGGTGGTTTTATATATAAGATTAATAAAGTTACATTGAATTTTGTGGAAATCTGTGGCTTCCTAAAGCAAGGTCTTTATTTCAAAGAACAAAGAAAATGTCTTCATCCATTGATGACAAAAGTAACAGAAATTTAGAAAAAGCAAAAATAGGCTTAGATTTTGATGACAGTTATTTATAAACAAGTTGAAGAAGAAAGATAGGCTACATTAAGTAGCAGAAATAAAAGTTCACTAGTTGTAGGGGCACCTGGGTGGCTCAGTCAGTTAAGCATCTGACTTTTGCTTAGGTCATGATCTCATGAGTTTGAACCCTGCATCAGGCTCTGTGATGAGCCTCTGTGATGTCTCCCTCTCTCTCTCCCTCTCTCCTGCTCATGCTGTGTCTTCCTCTCACTCATAAATAAATAAATAAAATTTTGTTTAATTAAAAAAAATTTTTTTTAAAAGTTCATTGGTTGCAAGTGGACGTGCACAGAGGGAAATATTGTTCTACTTAAACAAATAATCTATAACTTTCTTCTTCCTATTATTTTATTGAAGTATAGTTGATATAAAATGTTAACATTAGTTTCATGTGCACAACATAGTGATTTGCCAAGTTTACACATTATGCTATGTTCATTAAAGCTATAGCTACCATCTGCCACCATACAACTCAATTATACCATTGATTATATTCCCTATGCTATACCTTTTATCCCCTGGATGTCTGTATATTCCCCCTTCCCTTCACCTCTCTTATCCATCCTCCCACAACCCTGTCCTCTGGCAGCCATCAGTTTGTTCTCTGTATTTATGAGAACAAATAAACAGTTCTCACAAACAAAAAAACAATTCTCTGTTTCTGGTTTTTGTTTGTTTTTAAATAAATTATCTTAAAGGATGCTCTGAAATCTACAATATTGTCAGTGCTCACAGACTGTGATCATTTAGCTGTGGGATATCAGTGTATATAGATCTCCCAACTTACAATTAAATATTTTAATAAATGCTAATATAGATTCATATAAACCAGCTTAGTCAATGTTCTCACTGAAATTAATTTTGATTCTCTCTTCCAATATCTAAATATCCATTCATTCCTTAAGGAATATTCTCCTTCATTTGTAATATTTATGTATCAATGAAAGGAAGAGAGGAAAATATAAATGAAGGAAAACATGATGTTTTTTCTGTATTCCTAGAGAAAATATAGTAATGACATCTCTTTTGTTCTTATTCAGTATTAGTAGTATCGATGAGGAGTTGAGGGGCCTTATGTAGACTGAGGAGAGTGTGACTATCAGAAGCCTCTGCCAGTATGTCTCTAGACAATACCTCATGTATTCACCCCTCATCCTTCCTGCTGTTGGGAATCCCAGGACTGGAAAATATGCAGCTCTGGCTTGGTGTCCCATTTGGTACTGTCTATCTGATTGCCCTCCTGGGGAATGTCATCATCCTCTTTGTGATCCAGACTGAACACAGCCTTCACCAACCCATGTTCTACTTATTGGCCATGTTGGCTCTCACTGACTTGGGCCTCTCCACCGCAACCATTCCCAAAATGCTGAGCATATTCTGGTTTGATCTCAATGATATTGACTTTGGGGGATGCTTAACTCAAATGTTCTTCATACACCTGTTTACAGGTTTAGAAACATTCATACTTGTTGCCATGGCCTTTGATCGCTACGTTGCCATTTGCTACCCTCTTCGATACAACACAATCCTTACCAACAAAACTATCTGTATTATTGCTGGAGTAGGATTGTTGAAAAATTTTGTTTTGGTGTTTCCACTTGTGTTTCTCCTTCTAAGACTCTCATTCTGTGGACATAATATTATACCCCATACCTACTGTGAGCACATGGGCATTGCCCGTCTGGCCTGTGTCAGCATAAAGGTCAATATATTATTTGGGTTAATTCTTATCTCTATGATACTTCTGGATGTTATTTTGATTGCTGTCTCTTATGTGAAGATTCTACATGCTGTCTTCAGACTCCCATCCTGGGAGGCCAGGCTCAAAGCTCTTAATACTTGTGGTTCCCATGTATGTATCATCTTAGCTTTTTTCACTCCTGCATTTTTCTCTTTTATGACTCATCGATTTGGCCACAATATTCCACGTTATATCCACATCCTCCTCGCCAATTTATATGTGATAATCCCTCCTGCTCTTAACCCCATTATTTATGGGGTGAGAACTAAGCAGATCCGAGAACGGGTAGTGATGATCTTCCTTTTTAAGAAAGTTTGACTCCAAACTCTTGCCTTGGAAAGAGTCTTCAAAACTTTTTCCTTTTTCTCCTTAAAAGAAGGAAGGGTTGTTAAGCTTTTACAGAGTCATTTATTTCTGTAATTCATTAACATCAGGATTTGAGGATAAAGTCTTACTGCAACTCAAGTACTATTTTTTTCATGTAATATTATTTAGTTTCTTTTCATAATTCACTGGCTATGTTGGAGGAGTGCTGAGCTACCAAACACTGTCATAGTTGTAATGGGACTGTCGAAATATGCTATAGGGTATGGGCTCTAAGAGCAACAATCAAAGAAATCAAACATTGATTTTATTTCTCCCATGGTACAGTTGGCTTCCTTAATCGTGTAACCACAGGGAAGAAAATAATCAACAAAACACCATAGACATCATTGCAACACTTCATTTTTATAAGTTTTGAAATAGCACTGCAACAACTACATAGAGTCAAATATTTTAAAGGACTCATAGGACTTCACAAGGTATACTCATTTTAGGCTTTAAGTAAGGCCAAAGTAAAAAAAAAGAAAAAGAAAAAAAAAGTAAGGCCAAGGTAAAATATAACAGGAAAAAGAAACAGAACAGGTAAACGTAGAAAGATCCAAAAAAATTGAAGCACAGCTCCTAGGACCTTTCATACACTGTGCAGAATGAATTTCATCTTTGTTCTGAATGATTAAAAATGTGGAAAGACACTTTTGTTTCACCTAATCCAACTCACAAGTTTAATGAGAATGTTTTTAAATCTTACTAGTTGCATAGCAAAACCTGGGACTTCTATAATGTGTAGGCCTCATCGAATCAGTTGAAGGCTTGGATAGAACAAAGACTGACCTTCATGGAGCAAGAGGGATTCTGCCAGTTACTGAGTATATCTATTCCCATTATGCATTCTGGAACTGGATAAATTACAATGATGGTTTTGGAGACCCGTCGATCACCTGACCTACAAAGTCCTTACTATGATGTAAGAGCTTCTTAAAAATAAGAAATATGTATATTTATTTTCAAAAGGAGTGCACTTATTGTGATGAGCACAGGGTGTTGTATGGAAGTGTTGAATCATTATATTATATACCTGAAATTAATATTACACTGTATGTTAACTGGAATTTAAATAAAAACTTTAAACAAACAACAAAATACACTACTGAGAAAATGAGAAATGCAAGTCTAGACTGAGAGAAAATACTTGCAGTACATATATCAGACAATGATTTGTATGTAGACTATAAGAAGAACTTTTACAGTCAATTAAAAAAGGACAAAAACCAAGTTTTTTTTTAAAAGGAAGGTAAAATTATGATGGATATTTCACACACACAAAAATATGTGAATGTTCGTTAAGTACGTGAAAAGATGTTAACCTTACTGGTCATTAGGGAAATACAAATTGAAACCACATGGGATACCATTATACTAAAACTGTTGAAACTCAAAAGACTAGCCATACCCAATGTGCTATAGCTGGAAATCTCATACACTTCTATCTAGGCTGGTGCAAAATGGAAGGAAGACTTTGGAAAATGGTTTTATAGTTTTAAAAATAACATTTAACATACACTTATTCTGTAAACCAACAAGTATACTCCTGGGTATTTATCCCCCTCTTGTTCCTACAAAGCCTTGTACATGGATATTCATAGCAGCCTTATTTTAACAGCTCTGAACTGGAAACAACCTGATGAATCTACATGTTCTTAATTTTTTAACACAATCACATAAGGGAAATAAAAACTTTTGATTTACACCTCATACATTATACTACATGTGTACATGAGACAACTAGTCAAACATATTTCAGTTAATCAAGAAATAAACTAAAAGTAAGAACACAAAATGGCGCAAAATTGATGAGCACTAACTAGAACAAATTGTTACTTATTCCATTTAAGTAAATGTAGCCATTATAAATATCTCTAGACTAATGGATATAATTCTTAAAATATTCTAATAATGCATGTTGAATATTATAAGTTAATAATATTTAAATATAAATTTATTCACTGAACATGCATCGAGGCCTATATTTACTATGTACCCTGGTAGGTATTTGGAGAGCTCTACTGTAATGCCCAAGTATAGGTCATTAATATAATCTTTATATATTTACTAGTTGTGCCTGGAAACTGGGCTTTTACCATGCTTATTTGCTTGGTTGTTTCCTTTGTGTAGCACTATCTGAAACAAAAGGGAAAAAAAGCAAAACAAGAAAAAATAGAACTTTTCCTACTCAGAGGAAAGAGAAACCCTGATAATTGCTTGTATTTCTGAGGAGTTGGTTGTAATAAGTCCATTTTCATTCATGATTTTGTCTACTTGGGTGCCCTCTCTTTTTGAGAAACCTGGCTAGACTTTTATCAATTTTGTTTACTTTTAAAAAAAAAACACAACTCTTGATTACATTGATCTGTTCAACTGTTTTTTTTTTATTCTATATTGTTTATTTCTGCCCTGATCTTTATTATTTCTCTTCTCCTGATGGTTTTGGGGTGCTCTTGCTGCTCTGCTCTAGTTCTTTTAGGTGTGCTGTTAGATTTTATACTTGCACTTTTCCTGATTTCTTGAAATAGGCCTGGAGTGCAATGTACTTTCCTCTTAGAACTACCTTTGCCACATCCCAAAGAGTTTGGATTGTTGTATTTTCATTTTCATTTGTTTCCATATATTTTTTAATTTCTTCTCTAATTGACTGATTGGCCCACTCGTTCTTCAGTAGGTTGGCATGATTTTGGAAGTTTTCCAGACTCTTTCCTGTGATTGATTTCAAGTTTCAGATCAAGCATTGTGATCTGAAAGTGTGCATGGTATGATCTCAATTCTTTTCTATTTATTGAGGGTTGCTTTATGACCCA
Organism: Hyaena hyaena; assembly: GCF_003009895.1. NCBI lineage: Eukaryota > Metazoa > Chordata > Mammalia > Carnivora > Hyaenidae > Hyaena > Hyaena hyaena. Next base: position 928,076 of record NW_024081413.1, read on the forward strand.
GTATGTGATCTATCTTGGAGAATGTGTCATGCGCACTTGAGAAGAAAGTGAATTCCATGACCTCAGGATGTAGACTTCTAAATATATCTCTCAAATCCATGTGGTCCAATGTGCCATTCAGGTCCATTGTTTCTTTAGTGATTTTCTGTCTAGTCTATCTATCCATTGCTGTAAGTGGAGTATTAAAGTCCCCTATTAGCACATTCTTATCCATAAGAATGTTTCTGTTAGTGATCAATTGTTTTATGTATTTGGGTGCTTCCGAATTCAGTGCATAGACATTTATAATTGTTAGTTCTTCCTGATGGATGGACCCTGTAATTATTATATAATGCCCTTCTTCATCCCTTGTTACTGCCTTTACTTTAAAGTCCAGTTTGTCCGATGTAAGTATGGCTGCTCCAGCTTTCTTTTGACTTCCAGTAGGATGATAGATATTTCTCCATCCCCTTACTTTCAATCTGAAGGTGTCCTCAGGTCTAAAACGAGTCTCTTGTAGACAGCAAATAGATGGATTTTTGTTTTTTTATCCAGTCAGCTACCCTATGTCTTTTGATTGGAGCATTTAGTCCATTTACATTCAGTGTTATTATTGAAAAATATGGGTTTAGAGTCATTGTGTTCTCTGTAGGATTCATACTTGTAGTGGTGTCTCTGGTACTTGGTGTGCCTTGCAACATTTCCCACATAGAGTCCCCCTTAAGATTTCTTGTAGGGCTGGTTTAATGGTGATGAATTCTTTCAATTTTTGTTTATTTGGGAAGACCTTTATCTCTCCTATTCTAAATGACAGGCTTGCTGGATAGAGGATTCTTGGATGCATATTTTTTCTGTTCATCACATTGAAGATTTCCTGCCATTCCTTACTGGCTTGGTAAGTTTCAGTAGATAGGTCTGCAACTACTCTGATAGGTGTTCCTTTTTATGTTAGGGCCTTTTTATCCCTAGCTGCTTTCAGAATTCTCTCTTAGTCCTTATATTTTGTCAGTTTCACTATGATAGGTCATGCAGGAGATCGATTCAAGTTATGCCTGATAGCAGTTCTCTCTGCCTCTTGGATTTCAGTGTCTGTTTCCTTCCCCAGATTGGGGGAGTTCTCAGCTATAATTTGTTCAAGTGCCCCTTCAGCTCCTTTTTCTCTCTCTTCTGGAATGCCTATGATATGGATATTGTTCTGTTTCATTGTATCACTCAGTTCTGGAATTCTCCTTTTCTGCTCCTGAATCAATTTATGTCTCTTTTCCTCAGCTTCCTCTTTTTCTATAATTGTGTCTTCAAATTCACTAATTCTTCTCCCTGCCTCTTCAATCCAAGCAGTGGCCGCCTCCATTTTATTATTCACCTCATTTATAGAATTTTTTAATTCATCACAACTAACTATTTTTAAGGTCCATAGTCTTTGTAGCAATAGCTTCTCTGATGTCTTCCATGTCTTTTTCAAGCCTAGTGATTAATTTTATGAC
>NW_024081414.1:0-25008 GCF_003009895.1 Hyaena hyaena
AGGCTCTCTCAGTGGATTCTGCGTCTTTTTTCTCCCAATCTCTCAGGTTTTGTAAGGTTTCCAATGTCTTCAGATCTTTTCTGTGTGATGTATGGGCGCGAGTGCAAGCACGGAGCTCCTTACTTCTCCGCCATCTTGCCCTCTCCATATACCTTCTTTTTTGATTCAAAGATTATTTAGAATGATGTTTAATTTCCAAGTATTTGTAAAATTTTCAGATGTCTTTATGTTATTTATTTCTAGTTTAATCCTACCATGCTCACAAAACATATTTTGTGTCATTTCAATTTGACAAAGTTTGCTTTATAGCCCAGAATATCAGAATATCTTGTCGAGTGGCCCATGTGAACATGAAAATAATGTATACTCTATTGTTGTGGAATGGAATATTCTATGTCAATTACATTAACTTGGTTGATAGCGTTGTATATTCTTACTGATTGTCTGTCTACTTGTTCAATCAACTGCTGAGTGAGAAGCTTAAAAGTTTCCAAGTGTACTTATGGATTTGTCTATTTCTCTTTTTCAGTTCTTTCCGTTTTTGACTCGTGTTTTGAAGCTCTTCTGTTAAGTACACATACATGATTAAGATATAATTTTGAATAGTGCTGGCACTGTATATATTTTTTCATTCTTTTACTTTTAACCTATTTATGTCTTTATAGATTCCTTATAGACAGCATATATTTGGGTCTTTTTAAAATCCATTCTGACAATCTCTGTCTTTTCATGTGTATATTTCGACCATTTACATTTAATGCCATTGTTCATGTGGTTGAATTACAATACAGCCTCTGACTAGTTGGCAGTTATTCTTGATTTTGTGCTTTCTTTTCATTACACTCAAGTCTGTAAATTCTCAAAGTGGTCTCTGCTAGGCTGTGGTGAACAAAAGAGAAGGCCTTACCTAGTTTTTAGAGAGTAGTAGTGCTAGTGGGGTTTTAACTAGAGTCCAGCTGTACCCAGCTCATTCCACTTTCATCTTGATCTCAAGCACCAAAATGGCAGAATGACAAAGTGGCCAGTTATTCAACAAAATCCCTGATAAGTATTATCTCATTTGAAGAACCAAACCAGCACCATGACAGGCTTCAGAAGGCCCCAGAGATTAGAAGACCCAAGTCTCTGAGGCCTGACTCAGCAGGCTTGAGCCACTGCCCTTCCCTGTGTCCGAACCAATCACTGGAGGTTAGGAGGTACCGGATGTTCCGGCCACTATTCTGGCCCACCTTGCTCTAAACTCACCAATCCCTCTGCGCCGTAACAACTTCTGCCATCACCTTGTCCTATCACATAGTCCCTGTCCATCACCCCTTTCCCGCCCTAGAGTTAATAAAAACCCTACTCCTCCTTTGTTCGGGGCTCTCAGCATGGATTCATTGCATTGGTGAGGTCTGGGAGCCCGAGCTTAAGCCCATAATAAAGCCCTTTGCCTTTGCATAGGTGACTCAGACTCCTTGGTGGTCTTGGGATTTGGGGGAGATCGCAATCTGGGCATAACACATTATGCAGTAAATATAATTATCATACCTCCAGTGTACAGATGAGAAAAATGAAGCCCAGAATAAGTGGTAAGTGACCTAGCCAAGATTACACAGTGGCGGAGAGAAGATTTGAGCCCAGGTTGTCAGAATCCAGGATTTAAAATCTTAAACACTATGTGACAAGGTTATAAATAAATAATTTGAAGGCATCTGCTATTGATCTCATTCGAAATCATTATCAACTTATAGGATGAAGGATGGAATGAAATTTTCAACCTTGTAAGAGTCTGTCTCTTCAAGGGAAGACAGTAGGAATTTGATACTATTTTGTTTGCCTTAATTAGAAATCCAATCATTTATAGGAGACAAGGAAACACAGCAGAGCTGAAGACTATCAACTTGTACTGATACTAAATTGGCCAAGGGACACACTTGCTAATTTGCCCATTTCTTGGGTTTGTGGAGAAGCAGGGTACAGATGAGTGCTTCGGCGGAGAAGGGAGCCCTTTAAATGAAGAAGCAGAGTGATTCTGACATCTGCTAAGTGGATAAGTACACTGGCTCCACCAGCTCATTGCTTTGTTCTCGTTCTACCCTCTGGAATCCCCTTTTAGCCAATCCTTGATCAAATCATTAACCCATTGCAGAAATAAATGATGGGGAAGCACATCCATTGCTACCTCCCAAACTCAGAAAAATCAGGCTTTTTTTCTGTTCTATGCTGTTTCCTGTCATGCATAATATAGCAAATTAATTAGTGAATCTGGCAGCATTTTGCTAATCCAATTTCCCTTTCTTGCTTGAGGTGAATTATGTTCATGCTTCAGTCACTTGAATATTACTCTTCCATGTTTGACGGAATTATGTTATCAGGTGATGATTATATTGCACACTATCTGATTCTAATTAAACCAGAAAAATAGCGGCATTGTAAAAGAGGAGAATGTTCCATAGTCTACATTCCCCACCCCCTTGCCACTACATCCCATTTTTAAAGCTTTCCGAGCTGTGCTTGGGCCGTTTTCTGACGCTTACATCGTCTTAGTCTCCTCCAGACACAGTGCCTTCTTGGGCCTGCTTCATCTAATATGTAATTTGTATAAATTGAGAGTTGGAAAGACATAATGTTTACACTTTCCTTTTTTTTTAATCAGAAGCACGATACACAGTAGTGACTGTGATTATTTCAGATGATATCAAAGAAGAAAATGTGTTATTTTGTCAAAACCGTCCATATAACTCGGGGAAAGAAATCTGTCGTCTGACAGAAGAGAAACTCAGATTTTAGAGAGGAAGGGAAAACCGGCTTGCTAAGATGAGCACAGTCAGAGAGGTAATGTAGGGTTTGCAATCACAGGCTTTGGGGCCTCAAGAGCGAGGTTTGAATTTTGGTTCTGTCTTCAACTGACACCATTTCTCTCTTGTTACCGCAATAATAAGCGTTCAGTGAAACCAAGGCCTGGTCAGGTGAGTTGACTTGCAAAGGTCTAATGATGATGTCAGGCCAGGGCTGGGAGCAATCCTTGCACACCACGTTAGAGGCTGTGCCCTTGGTCCACCAAGGTGGAGAGGGAAGGAGAATCCGTAGAGACTCCAGTTAGAGTAGGTCACTGGCTATCAGAGTCCCTTTTCTCGGGAGGGTAAAGCTGTCCTTTCGCGTTAGGCGACACTCACCATCCACGAACCCTCGGGACATTGATGGCGGAGAGAGCTTTCTAAAGCCTCAGAGAGCTGTGAGGTGAAATTTGCACCATGCTGCAAATGAAAGACACTTTAATGGTTGGCTGAAAAAAAAAATACAGCACATGACTTTGCAACTTTGAAAGCCCAAGTGCAAGGTGCATCCAATGTGGTTGGCAGTCTTTGGCCTTTTGTCCTGTTCAACTGGTGGCTCAGAAGCTGGGAGAGCTCATTGGTGGATGAACGGGACTTGCCCCTGTTGGGATAATATTCCTCAGTCCACGGGTCTGCTAATTTTCCAGACTGTTTTCCTTCTGGAGAAACAGACTCCCACTTTGCAATAACAGCTTGTGTAATTCAGGTTGAGCCTGCTGGCTTTCCCACTGGTTTTTATCTCACTCAGTGAAGGCCACTTGGCCTCAACTGCCTTGTTAGATGTCATTCCTGGCCTGTGTGCACAGTTGTAAGCCTGCTGGGGAAGACGATCTTCTCAGTACCTTCTGGGCCCTGTTGGAAACAAAAAGGCTGTTTCTTTGTGCTGCTTGCAGGACCCAGGAAGTGGAAGAGAAAATTGTGTTTTTCTTTGCAGAATTTCTGCTGTGGGAGGAGGCAAGGTCAAGCAGGGGACACAGAGACTTAACATATGTTTACTGAACACCTCTTGTATTCCAGGTCATATTCTGGGTGCAGGGAAGAGAGCAGTAAACAAAATGGGCAGAGTCTCTGCCCGGGGGTAATCAGGAATAGGCATTGAACACGGTGTGGTTGGAGGAGCACTGGAGGTGTGTGGCTGTTTTACTCATTTGTATTCTAGTGGGGAGATGTAGACATTAAGCAAAGTAAAAAAGGAAGGTTATGTTGGAAGGTGGTAAGTTCAAGGGAGATAATTAAGCAAGGGAGGGAAATAAGGAGAGCAGAGAGGGAGTGGAGGGGGTTACACTCTTACTTAATTTCTAAATTTTTAAAAAAACTTTGTTTTTGAGAGAGAGCGCGGAAGCGGGAGAGGAACAGAGAGGAAGAAAGAGAAGACTCTCAGTGCTCAGCCTGATGCAGGGCTCGAACTCAGGAGCCGTGCGATCATGACCTGAGCTGAAACCAAAAGTCAGACGCTTTAACTGAGCCAGCCAGGTGCCCCTTAATTTCTAATTTTTTTAATTGAAGTGTAATTGGCCAATAAAAGTGTAAAGTATTTAAAGGTTACATTGAGATGATTTGATATTTGTAAAACTCCGGGGAGATTCTCCCATCAAGGTAATTAACACACCCATCACCTCACACAGTTACCTTTTTGTTGTTGTGGAGAGCATTCAAGCTCTACTCTCTTAAATATCAATTATATACTCCCCTCTTACCAACTATAGTCACTGTGTTTTACATAGATACTCAGAGCTTATTCAGGTTATAGTTTATAGCTGCAATTTTAACCCCCTTTCCCTATTTCCCCCATATCTCAGCCCCTGGCAACACTTTTTTCTACTCTCTGTTGCTGTGCAACTCTTTTATTTTAGGTTCCACATAGAAGTGATACTATGTAGTATTTGTCTTTGTCTGGCATATTTCACTTAGCATTATGCCTTCGAGGCACTTCCACGTTGTTGCCAATGGCAGGATTTCCTGATTTTTTTTAAAAGGCTTAATAATATGCTGTGGTAAGTACCTACCACATTTTCTTTTTCTGTTCTTCCATCAGCTGACACTTAGGTTTTCAGGGAGAGTTCTGGTCACATAGTTGCATTCCCTTTATGACGGTTCATTGGGCTGTACTCTTGAGAGTCATCTACTTTTCTGGATGCATGTTATACTTCAATAAATAGTCCAAGATGCACATATTAGCAATGGAATATTACTCAGTCGCGAGAAAGAAGATCTTGACATTTGCAACCAACATGGCTGAAACTTGAGGGCATTATGGTGAGATAAGTCAGATAAAGACGAGTACTATATGATCTCATGTATATGTGGAATCTGAAAAAGCCCAACTCATAAGGACAGAGAGTAGAATGATGGTTACCAGGCACTGGGGGTTACAGGAATTGGGGATATGTTTAAGGGTACAAACTTCCAACTAGTGAATAAATAAATGCTGGCAATCTAACATAGCACATAGCAGTAAGAGCCATCAATACTGTATTACAGGGGTGCTTGGGTGGCTCTGTCAATTAAGTGTCCGACTTTGGCTCAGGTTGTAATCTCACAGTTTGTGGGCTTGAGCCCCGCATTGGGCTCTGTGCTGACAGCTCATATTCTGTGTCTCCCTCTCTGCCCCTCCTGCCCTCTCACACTGTCTGTCTCTCTCAAAAATAAATAAACAAACATTTAAAAAAATACTGTATTACAGACTTCAAAGTTGCTAACAGACTAGATCCTAATTCTCACCACAAAAGAGAAATAACCCTATGTAAGATGTTGTAATAATATATATGTATCAGATTAACATGTCATATGTGTTAAGCCTATATAGTATTGTATGTCAATTACATCTTGATTTTTTTTTTTTTTAATGCTGGAAGGAATAAAAATTGGAAAGAAACAAGTTAACTCATTGAGTTTAGGATAGAGCAGGGACAAAGGTCTTCTTTGTCTTTAAAATAGTGGTTCTCAACCAAGGGAGGTTTTGTCTTCCTTCTTCCCTCCTCCCTGACCATTCTCCACTGGAACATTGGGCAATACCTGCAGACATTTTGGTGTGTCACATCTTGGGGGACACTGCTGGCATCGAGTGGGGGGAGAGGGGAAGGCCAGGGGTGCTGCTAAGCATCCTATGGTACACAGACAGCTCGCACAATAAACTTATCCAGCCCCAAATGCCAGTAGTTCCGGGGTTGAGAAAGCCTGCTTTATTTTTTCTTAATGTTTTATTTATTTCTGAGAGAGAGACAGCATGAACAGGGGAGAGTCAGAGAGAGAGGGAGATACAGAATCTGAAGCAGGCTCCAGGCTCTGAGCTAGCTGTCAGCACAGAGCTCGACATGGGACTCGAACCCACAAACCATGAGATCACGACCTGAGCAGAAGTTGGAGCCACCCAGGCACCCCGAGAAACCCTGCTTTAAAAGAACCTATCTGAGAAACTTCAGGATCATTTGAACATTAATTTCATCCACCACAGCCTTTGCTGACACAGAGGACCTTTTTTACTTCATTCGGACAATGTTTCCTCTCCCAGGAGGCGCGTCTGAGAGCAGGAGCGAATTTCATTTGCTCCCTTGTAAATCTCTGAAATGAAAAACAGGTCTCAGTATTCCTCTCTCTCTCCCAGTCTTTGAAGCTCTCTGAAGAGGGCCATGGCAGTTAGCGCACGACAAATTCCCCAGACGTAATTTAAATGTCATTTCAGGGCTGGGACTAGGACATGAATATTTAAGATGTAAATTGTTTGGGTCATGCCTAAATCTTTTATGGATTTTACTGGATGAGAAAAATGAGTCACCACTTTTTGATAAAGTTCACTTTCCCTCCATATTATTAACAAGCCCAGTCAAGTGAACCAGACTGCATCTGCCAGAGAGAATAGGGATGCTTGTTTGGGGGACAATATTAGATTCTTTTCTGTTCCCAGCATGCCATACTTATGGTTCAAAGACCAAAGAACAGGTAGAAGATTTGTCTTAGGTCAATGTGTCCTTGCTGGCAAAAGCATTGTTGCATACCAAATGCATCCAGGATGAGGGTGGCGGTGGTGGTGGGACATGGGATGGGGGGGAGGGAGCTGGCTGGTGGAGTGGTGGTGGATGCGTGGATGGGAGTGGAAGTGAAATAGAACAGGTGGAGAATTAGTTGATTATGTAGCGAGATTGAAGTTATCAGACCCTAACTCCAGAGAGTAATCCTTTCCCATGCACCAGTTTGAATTCCAAAGGCTGTGGTATATATCACAGGCAAAGGAAAAGGTACAAATGAGGGGGAGGGAAGACAGAGAGAGAGATGGGGGGAGAGGGAGGGAGAGAGAGAGATTGTGAGGGGCAGGGAAAGAGGGAAGAATCTGGCAGGGGAGGGTGGGGAGAGAGAGAAATATTTAATAATTTTAAATTCTGTAGACTCCAGAAAGAATATCTATTTTAATCTTTTTGGAAGAAATTATGCCTCCTACATCTGACTCCCAACCCCTACCCAGAAATTAATTTTGAATGTTAATATGAAAGCAACCTCTCTCTTCTTTGAATGCCGCTTTTGATTTTGACAGGGTATCTAAAAGGGTGCTATTAGACAAATTTTCATTAACTAATAATCTAGTTCTTGGGCAAAACATGAATTTTTTGTCATCTCATGTGAACATTGAAAAAAGCCATAATTAGGAAGAAAATCACTAATTGTAAGGCACAAAAATTTGTTTGCTAAGAATAGTCATTAAGGGGCAATGAAGGCATTAGCAACTTCAGTATCAGAAAACAACTATTAAAATGCAAGTAGGATTGAGGTATTTGCCCAAAGACACAATAATGGCTTTGCATTTACAGGTCTATAATTGTGGTTGATTTGAAGTGTTGTTGATACTTTCTGAGGAATAATATACAGGCCTACATACTTAAAGTACCATAGCTTTGGGCTCCCAAATTACAGACTCAAGTTTTAATTTCTAGAGAACATTACCATCGGGAGAGTTACTCAACTATGCTGTCAATGCAGTTATTGCTTTACAATTGTGATGAATTGAGAAAAACCAACAGACAAAGAGTACTGTGGTACTTAGACAGCTCTTGAAACCAGTTTTGTGAGGCACCTGGGTGGCTCAGTCAGTTGAGTGTCTGACTTCGGCTCAGGTCATGATCTCATAGTTTGTGGGTTCGAGCCCTGCGTTGGGCTCTGTGCTGACAGCTCAGAGCCTGGAACCTGCTTTAGATTCTGTGTCTCCCTCTCTCTCTGACCCTCCCCTGCTCACACTGTCTCTCTCTCTCTCTCAGAAATAAATAAAAACATTAAAAAAAAAAAAAAAGAAACCAATTTTGCATGCAAAATGCCCAGGGTCTGACATCAGTGTGAAGTTGGCACATCACTGCCTGATACATTTGCCTTCTTAAGAATAACTTTTATTATTTTTGCTTTCTGACAAATATACTTTTGGGGGGCAGATTTAGAAAATGCAGAAACTTGTGATGAAGGGACTTTAAATTCCCCTCAATTCTATCAACCAAAGGGCTAGTGTGAATGTTTTCATGTATTTGCTTTCTCTTCTTTCTTTTGCATTTTATTTATTTTTTATTTGAGAGAGAGGGTGAGGGAGAGGGTCAAAGGGGGAGAGAGAGGGGTGGGGAGAGAATCTGAAGCAGGCTGCACACTCACTGTAGAGCCCAACACAGGGCTCAATCCCATGACCCTGGGATCATGACCTGAGCTGAAATCAAGAGTCAGACACTAGGGGTGCCTGAGTGGCTCAGCTGGTTAAGTGTCTGACTTTTGATCAGGTCATGATTTCGTGGTTCGTGAGTTAGGGCCCACATGGGACTCTGTGATGACAGCTCAGAGCCTGGAGCCTGCTTCAGATTCTCTGTCTCCCTCTCTCTCTCTGCCCCTCCCTGGCTCACATTTTGTCTCTCAAAAATGAATAAACATTAAAAAAAATTTTTTAAATAAAAGAGACACTCAACAGACTGAGCCACCTAGGCATCCCCTTTTCTTGTATTTTAAACTCTTTATTGAAGCATAACAATCATATGATACAGTACATAAACATTTATTTATTTTTTAAATTTGCATCCAAGTTAGTTAGCTTATAGTGAAATAATGACTTCAGGAGTAGATGCCAGTTATTCATCCCTGTGTATAACACCTAGTGCTCATCCCAACACGTGTCTTCCTTAATGCCCCTTGCCCATTTTAGCCCATCACCCCCCCACAACCCCTGCTAGCAACTCTCAGTTTGTTCTCTGTATTTAAGAATTTCGTATATGTCCCCCTCCTTATAGTTATATTATTTTTGCTTGCCTTCCCTTATGTTCATCTGTTCTGTATCTTAAATTCCTCATATGAGTGAATCATATATTTGTCTTTCTCTGACTAATTTCGCTTAACATAATACCCTCTAGTTCCACTCACATAGTTGCAAATGGCAAGATTTCATTCTTTTTGATTGCAGAGTAATACTCCATTGTATATATACCACATCTTCTTTATTCATTCATCTATCGATGGGCATTTGGGCTCTTTCCATTCATTGGCTGTTGTTGATAGCACTGCTGTAAACATTGGGATGCATGTGCCCCTTTGAAATAGTACACTTGTGTCCCTTGGATAAATACCCAGTAGTGCAATTGCTAGATCATAGGGTAGTTCAACTTAAAAATTTTTGAGGAACCTCCATACTGTTTTCCAGAGTGGCCGCACTGGTTTGCATTCCCACCAGCAGTGCAAAAGAGACCCTCTTTCTCTGAATACTCGCCAACATCTGCTTTTGCCTGAGTTGTTCACGTTAGCCATTCTGACAGGTGTGAGGTGATATCTCATTGTGGTTTTCATTTGTATTTCCCTGATGATGAGTCATGTTGAGCATTTTTTCAGGAGTCGGTTGGCCATCTGGATGTCTTCTTTGGAGAAGTGTCTATTCATGTCTTCTGCCCATTTCTTCACTGGATTATTTGCTTTTTGGGTAATGAGTTTGATAAGTTCTTTATAGATTTTGGATACTAACCCTTTATCTGATATGTCATTTGCAAATATCTTCTCCCATTCCATCATTGGTTGCCTTTTAGTTTTTCTGATTGTTTCCTTCCCTGTGCAGAAGCTTTTTATTTTGATGAGGCCCCAGAAGTTCATTTTTGCTTCTGTTTCCCTCACCTCTGGAGACAAGTTGAGTAAGAAGTTGCTGTGGCCAACGTCAAAGAGGTTTTTGCCTGCTTTTTTTCTCTACGATTTTGATGGCTTCCTGTCTTACATTTAGGTCTTTCATCCATTTTGAGTTAATTGTTGTGTATGGTGTGAGAAAGTGGTGTAGGTTCATTTTTCTGCATGTTGCTGTCCAGTTTTCCTAGCACCATTTGCTGAAGAGACTGTCTTTATTCCATTGGATATTCTTTCTTGCTTTGTCAAAGATGAATTGGCCGTATGCTATGGGTCCATTTCTGGTTTCTCCATTCTGTTCCATTGATCTGAATATTTGTTTTTGTGCCAGTACGATACTGTCTTGATGATTACAGCTTTGTAATACATCCTGAAGTCAGGGATTATAATGCCTCCAGCTTTGGTTTTCTTTTCAAGATTGCTTTGGCTATTCGAGGTCTTTTGTGGTTCCCTACAAATTTTAGGATTGTTTGTTCTAGCTCTGTGAAGAATGCTGGTGTTATTTTGACAGGGGTTGCATTATTCTGAATATGTAGATTGCTTTGAGTAGTACTGACATTTTAACGATATTTGTTCTTCCAATCCAGGAGCATGGAATATTTTTCCATTTTTTGTGTCTTCTTCAATTTGTTCCATAAGCTTTCTATAGTTTTCAGTGTATAGATTTTTCACCTCTTTGGTTAAGTTTATTCCTAGGTATTTATGGTTTTTGGTGCATTTGTAAATGAGATCACTTCTTTGATTCCTTTCTGTTGCTTCATTATTGGTGTATAGGAATGCAACCTATTTCTGTGCATTGATTTTATAACCTGCAACTTTGCCGAATTCATGGATCAGCTCTAGCAGTTTTTTGGTGGAATCTTTTGGGTTTTCCATATAGAGTATCATGTCATCTGCGAAGAATGAAAGTTTGATTCCCTATTTGCTGGTTTGGATGCCTTTTATTCCTTTGTGTTGTCTGATTGCTTAGGCTAGAATTTCCAATACTATGTTGAATAACAGTGGTGAGAGTGGACGTCCCTGTTGTGTTCCTGACCTTAGGGGGAAAGCTCTCAATTTTTCCCCATTGAGGATAATATTAACGTTGGGTCTTTCATATATGGCTTTTCTGATTTCTAGGTATTATCCTTCTATCCCTACTTTTTTTGAGGGTTTTTAATCAAGAATGGGTGCTGTATTTTGTCTACTGCTTTCTCTGCATCTATTGAGAGGATAATGTGTTTCTTGTCCTTTCTTTTATTGATGTGATGTATCACATTGATTGTTTTGTGAATATTGAACCAGCCCTGCATCCTGAGTATAAATCCTACTTGGTTGTGATGAATAATTATTTTAATATATTGTTGGATCCAGTTGGCTAGTATCTTGTTAAGATTTTTTGCATCCATGTTCATCAGGGAAATTGGTCTCTAGTTCTCCTTTTTATTGGGGTCTTTATCTGGTTTTGGAATCAAGGTAATGCTGACTTCACAGAATGAGTTTGGAAGTTTTCCTTCCTTTTCTATTATTTGGGACAGCTTCAAAAGAATAAGTGTTAACTCTTCTTTAAATAAAATGTTTGGGGGCGCCTGGGTGGCTCAGTCGGTTAAGCGTCTGACTTCAGCTCAGGTCATGATCTCACAGTTTGTGGGTTCGAGCCCTCCATCAGGTTCTGTGCTGGCAGCTGAGAGCCTGGAGCCTGTTTCAGATTCTGTGTCTCCCTCTATCTCTGCGCCTCCCCTGCTTGTGCCCGGTCTCTCTCTGTCTCAAAAATACATAAACTATAAAAAATATTTTAAATAAAATGTTTGGTAGAATTCCCCTGGAAAGCCATCTGGCCCTGGACTCTTGTTTTGGGGGAGATTTTTGATTACTAATTTGATTACTGGTTATGGGTCTGTTCAAATTTTCTATTTGTTCTTGTTTCAGTTTTGGTAGTTTATGTTTCTAGGAATTTGTCCATTTCTTCCAGATTGCCCAATTTATTGGCATATAATGCTCATAATAGTCTCTTATTATTGTTTGTACTTCTGCAGTGTTAGTTGCGGTCTCTCCTTTTTTATTCTTGATTTTATTTAGTTGGGTCCTTTCCTTTTTCTTCTTGATCAAACTGGCTAGGGGCTTATCAATTTTGTTAATTCTTTCAAAGAACCGGCTTCTGGTTTCATTGATCTGTTCTACTGTGTTTGGTTTTTTTTTTAATAGCATTGATTTCTGCTCTAATCTTCATTATTTCCTGTCTTCTGCTGGTTTGGGGTTTTATTTGCTGTTATTTTTCCAGCTCTCTAAGGTGTAAGGTTCGGTTGTGTATCTGAGACCTTTCTTCCTTATTTACGAAGGCCTGGACTGCTATGTATTTCCCTCTTAAGACTGCCTTTGCTGCATCCCAGAGGTTTTGGACTGTGGGGTTATCATTTTTGTTGGCTTCTGTATACTTTTTAATTTCCTCTTTAACTTCTTGGTTAGCTCATTCATTCTTTAGTAGATATTGTTTAGTCTCCAAGTGTTTGTTGTCTTTCCAAATTTTTTCTTGTGGGTGATTTCAAGTTTCATAGCCTTGTAATCTGAAAATATCCATGGTATGATCTCAGTCTTTTTGTACTCATTGAGGGGTGATTTGTGACCCAGTATGTGATCTATTCTGGGGAAAGTTCCATGTGCACTTGAGAAGAATGTGTGTTCTGATGCTTTAGGATGAAATGTTCTGAATGTATCTGTTAAGTCTATCTGGCCCAGCGTGTCATTCAAAGCCATTGTTTCCTTGTTGATTTTCTGTTTAGGTGATCTGTCCATTGCTGTAAGTGGGGAAGTACATAAATTTTAAGCATCCAACGTATAGCGAATTTGTACTTCTCTCTCTGTGTAGCCTCTACCTAGATCAAGATAAACCACATTTCCAGAAATTCCTGCCCCTTCTTGCTCTTTTCCAGACAATGCTCACTTGGTCCCTCGTCTCTGGTCCCAGGGTTCCATTATTCTGGCTCCTCTCACAGTAGATTCCATGATTTTGGACTTAATATAAATGGACTCCTGTGGAAAATCCCTAAAGGTCTAGCTTCTTTTATTCAAAAAGAATAAATGTGAGATCCTTTTGTGGATCTATAAGTATATGTTATAGTGTATAGCTAGCTATATTCTTTGTTACTGCTGTGTAATACTCCATTGTATCCTATACCGCAGTTAATTTATTTGCTGATGAACATCTGAATTGTTTCCAGCTGTTATTTATCATGAATAAAGAACAAAGATTCTTGAAGATGTCTTCTGGTGGATAGTTGCTCATTTTTCTTGGATTCCTGTCCTGTGTGTGTGTGTGTGTGTGTGTGTGTGTGTGTGTATTAAATGTGCATTATATTTTCTAGGAAATTGAGCTCACATCATACCTGTTTCTCTATCTCTATATCTATCACTAGTCATCTCTGTAGCCTATTGATCATAGGAATCTAAGGTCTCCCAGGAAATAGGCCTGATTTGGCAACCCTGACAAGCTCAGGCACTGGCTGGGGGGCAGCCTGGGGGAAGCAACATGGCTGTACGTTCTGGATAATTGTTTAAATTCTTTAGGTATATAGTCTCTTTCCTCCTTTATCTTTTTTTTTTTTAAATGTTTTATTTATTTCTAGGAGAGAGAGAGAGAGACAGCGTGAGCAGGGGAGGGTCAGAGAGAGAGGGAGTCACAGACTGAAACAGGCTCCAGGCTCTGAGCTGGCAGTCAGCACAGAGCCCGACGCGGGGCTCGAACCCACAAACCGCGAGATCAGGACCTAAGCGAAAGTCGGACGCTTAACCGACTAAGCCACCCAGGCGCCCCATTGATATGCATTATCTTATTTACACTTCACAACAGCCTTACCTGGAAGATAATAGTACCATCCCATTGTATGTACCAGGAAACTGAGGCCCAGAAANTCACAGACTGAAACAGGCTCCAGGCTCTGAGCTGGCAGTCAGCACAGAGCCCGACGCGGGGCTCGAACCCACGAACCGCGAGATCATGACCTAAGCGAAAGTCGGACGCTTAACCGACTAAGCCACCCAGGCGCCCCTCTTTCCTCCTTTATCAAGCCCAACATATGTCCTAGATTTAGCCCTGGTTACTATTGGCCTGGAGTTTGGGACAGGAGGTGCAAGCAGCTCCTGAGCAGGGGTACCAGTTGCCTTGTCAAGGAGAAGCTTCTGTGGCATCTCCCAGCACAATGGAGCTCTTCCTGGGAAGGGTGGGCCACCTGCAAACCCACAGAGTCCAGGGGTGCTTGTAGAATCCATATCCTCCATAACCTCATGGGCATCCAACCAACTGTCTCTATTCCATGTTTCAGGACCCCAGCTTTTCCCCACCAGGTCTCTAACTTCCACATAACAGGCTACCCTGGACCCAGCACTCAAACATCTCTGGGGCTCTGCAACTCTGTAACAGTTATGTTGTACCTCTACTGCTCAGCTGCGTCTGCTCTTCCCTTGTAGAAGACAAAGGCCCCTTTCACCAGCTCCTGCAGAAGCTCCCCAAGTCTCACACTTTGCCATGAACTATTTGTTAACAGCCTCACTCTCTCATTATTCTTCTGCAAGGCATCAGTACAGCTTCTTAGTACCCAGCCAGTTCTGCCGACTTTGTAAGGATTGCTGGCCCCATTTATCAGCACTTCCTGCCACTGGGACATTTCCCCAGGTCACCATCAGTGAAATGCTCAGAAATTCAGCCACCACTCTGTGATAGACTGTCCACGCTCACCTACCAACAAGGAGCACATCTTGATCCCAGCCAGGCAGCAGGTGAGCCAGTCCCAAATCCCCCTCTTACTGCTCAGGCTACTTCTGGCCTCTCTTGTGTTCATTCCAGTCCTCCGAGGAGCAGGCACCTAGACGGGACGAAAGATGTCATTGGCGGACTTGCACGTAAAAGAAATAGGTGGACTCAGAGAGTGGGGAGCCTTCAGGCCACAGTGCAAGTCTGACCCCAAGAGCAGGAGAGAGGGACAGAAGGTTGGATGGAAGCATTCTAGACTGTCTCAGTCCAAGGAAGGTTCCCAAAGCCATCGGGGAGTTTCTGAGCAAATGCTGCCTTCCAGAGAAGTCTCCTGTGCCCCGGAGGGTCTGTCAGGGTATCCTGTGCTCCCAGAATTTGGTTAAAAGCAGCCCTTGGGATGGGTGGCCTTACACAAGCACGATGCTAGCTCTCCAGTGGCAGCTCACTGGCTTTTGGTCAGTTAAGCTCCCTTTGGCTGGAGGTCTATAAGGGGCATTTGCCTGGTCACCAAAAAT
Source organism: Hyaena hyaena (assembly GCF_003009895.1). Taxonomy (NCBI): domain Eukaryota; kingdom Metazoa; phylum Chordata; class Mammalia; order Carnivora; family Hyaenidae; genus Hyaena; species Hyaena hyaena. Next base: position 15,180 of record NW_024081414.1, read on the forward strand.
GGGATCAGCATCACATCCAGAATAAAGCATCCATAAGACTTAGCTACAGTTACAAAACATTTCCTTACATCTCTCTAACATTTAGGCTGTTTCAAATTTTTAGTTTCATAAACAACGCTGTTCTGAACATTGGTGTGATTCATGGTTTCCTGAGAATAGATTCCTGGAAGTGGGATGGTGGAGTGACAGAGGAAGAACAGCTGACACTCTCCATACAGGCTTGCCAGCTGCCCTCTTGAAAGGCAGGACCCATTCACACTCCCCACTCTGGAGTATGAAGTGCCTGCTCCCTCTCACCCACGCGAGACACTTCTGTGCTCTGGGTGCGTAACACGTCATGCTGCCCGGGGGAGAGGGGCCTTGGTAGGAAAGGGAGGAAGGCAGAATGATGAGTTTAGCACAGGATGGTTTGGAGGTGGGCTTCCTGGACTCAAATGGTCAGCTTGAGGGGGGCATGGATTATCTAGACTGGGCACTGGGAGCACTACTGCCCATATTCTCCTCGTGCCAACCTTAGTTAATTTCTTGGTCCATCGAACAGTTGTCCGTATTTACACTTGAGTTTTGGAGACAGAGATCAAGAGCTACTGAGGGGCACATGGTGTGAATGTCAGGGTGGAACAATGGGAGGAGTCCCGGATTTAGAGCCCAGTGGACATGGGGTTGGGTCCTGGGTCTGCAGGTAGATTGCTGAACTGCCCTGAGTCCCCATCTGTAAAAGTGGCAGCAACTGGAAGTTGGCCTTTCTTTCTTTCTTTCCTTCTTTCTCTTCCTTCCTTCCTTCCTTTCTTTCTTTCTTTCTTTCTTTCTTTCTTTCTTTCTTTCTTTCTTTCTTTCTTTCTTTCTTTCTTTCTTTCTTTCTTTCTTTCCTTCTTTCTTTCTTTCCTTTTTTTCTTTCTCTCTCTCTCTCTTCCTTCCTTCCTTCCTTCCTCCCTTCCTTCCTTCCTTCCTCTCTCTCTTTCTCCCTTTCTCCTTCTCTTTCTCCCTTTTTCTCTTTTTCCTCTTTCTCTCTCTTCCTTTTTCTCTTTCTCTCTTTCTCCCTCCCTTTCTCTCTCCTTCCTTCCTTCCTTCCTTCCTTCCTTCCTTCCTTCCTTCCTTCCTTCTTTCTCTCTTTCTTTCTCTTTCTTTTCTTTCTTTTCCTTCTCTCTCTCTTTTCTCTTTCCTTCCTCCTTCCTTCCTTCTTTCTTCTCTCTCTCTCTCTTTCTTCTGTTCTCCTTCTCTTTCTCTCTTTTTCTCCCTTTTTCTCTTTTTTCCCTTTCTCTCTTTCTTTCTCTTTCTTCCTTTTTCTCTTTCTCTTTTTCTCCCTCCCTTTCTCTCTTTCTGTCTCTTTCCTTCCTCCTTCCTTCTTTCCTTCCTTCTTCCTTCCTTCCTTCCTTCCTTCCTTCCTCCCTCCCTCCCTCCCTCCCTCCCTCCCTCCCTCCCTTCTGCTTTTTATTATACTTCCTTAACAAAACCCCATCTCCATTTTGGGGAACTCTCATGTCCCCATTTTGATGCAGTCATTGTGGGGCCATAACCACAAGCCCTGCCTTCCTACTTTAGAAGTTGAAAGGGTCCTTTTTCTTTTGGCAACCTCTTCTGCAGATGATCCGTTTCAACGTTTTGGAACAGACAAGGGAGCAGGCATGTGATGTAGGAGCAGAAGGACATAGTCACAAGATCCCATGGGTGCAGTTCAGTCTAGTTGTGGGAGGGCACTTAGGAGACAGCAATGAGTGGTTTCTGCTACCAGGAGCACTTCTTCTGGTAAATTCCTTTTCTACTTATGTCACTTTCAGCTGCTTGCAACTAAAGACCACCCCAGCTGGTAAATAGCTATGCTCTAAGGTTTTTTATTTTGTGGAGTGTCGCCCCCTCCTCCCCCTCCTCCTCTCCGTCTTCTCCTCCTCCCTCTTTTCCTCTTCCTCCCACTCCTCCTCCTCTTCTTTCACCTTTTTAAGTTTAAAAAAATTAATTTTAGGGAGCGAGCATGAGTGGGGGAGAGGGACAGGGAGAGAGAGAGAAAGAGAGAGAGAGAGAATCCCAAGCGGTTTCCACACTCAACAAGGAGCCTGACATGGGGTTCAATCCCATGACGCTGGGATCATGACCTGAGCCCAAATCAAAAGTTGGACACTCAGCCGACTAAACTGCCCAGGCACCCTCTCCTTTTCATTCCTTAACAAGAGTGCACATTAGCTCATTCAGAATCCAGAAAGCCTGAGGTCAGCAAGAGATGTGTGTCGGGGAGGAAGCTTGATGTCCAGTTTTCTTCCTTTTCTTCCACCCTACAACTTCTGCTTCCTTGTTTTTGCTAGCAATGGTCCTATTCCTCCAACGGCGTTTTTTTATGTACAAAATGCTTTATAAGCATGGTATAATTATCCACACTGATATGCTGTGCTGTAAAACTTCTTTGGAGAACAGACAATATAAATTGCAAAGAGCTAGAAATTAACTTATCTGTTTTCAAGAGATGTGGGAGTATGTGTGTGTGTGTAGGGGGTTTGATTGTGGCTCAAAAATGAGTTCTAATTGCTATTTTTATTCTGGCTTAACTGATGGTACCTTGAGTTCTTTACCCTGTATTTCTTTTCTAAGTGACTTGGTAAATGTTTATTTGACTCCACCCTAAATCTGTTTACTCAAACACTTAAAATACATCTACAGGGGCGCCTGGGGGTGGCTCAGTCAGTTAAGCGTCTGACTTCAGCTCACTTCATGATCTTGAGATTTGTGGGTTCGAACCCCGTGTTGGGCTCTGTGCTGACAGTTAGCTTAGAGCCTGGAGCCTGTTTCAGGTTCTGTGTCTCCCTCTCTCTCTGACCCTCCCCTGTTCATGCTCGCTCGCTCTCTCAGAAATAAATTTTAAAAAAACATAAAAAGTTTTTAAAAAATAAAATGAAATACATCTACATACTCACGTAGCTAGGTGATTTGGGAAACACCAGAACCCAACAGAATTCCAGTTTTACTGAAAATATTGACACTTAAGTAGCCTCTGGCAAGGACAGTGGTGGAAAATCTGAATCATGTTTTTACATACTGAACTACAGTATCCTGAATACAAAGTTACATCTATAATATGGTGATTAAGAGAATTGGGAATTGGCCTTGGAGTTAGATTTTTTTTTTTTTTTTTTTTTTTTTTTTTTTTAAAGATTATTTATTTTTGAGAGAGAGTATGAGTAGGGTAGGGGCAGAGAGAGGCGGGGACGGAAAATCAGAAGCGGGCTCCACACTGATAGCAGCAAGCCCCGTGCAGGGCTCGAACTCAGGAACATTTAGATCACGACCTGAGCTGAAGTTGGATGCTCAACCAACTGGGCCACCCAGGCACCCCTAGAGCTTGGTTAAATATTGGTTCTGCCACTTAGAAACTGTCACTGTAGGAAAATCAGTTTTCTCAACAGTAAAATGGAGCGGTAAGGCTATTAGCCTTCACATAGCATATATCATTCTTCAGACTTCAGAAGAAGTCTTGGGGAAGCTTTCCCCAATATGAAGCTCCCACCCTGAGTTTGGGTTAGAGCCCCTTGTGAAACACATTCCTTTTCCCAGAGGTCCAGTTGTAGTTTACAGGGGTACTTGTTTGTTATTATTTGATTAAATCTGCCCCATTACCCTCCCCTGCATTAGATTCAGCTTCATGAGGTAAGAGCCAACTATGTCTCCGTCCTTCACCACTGCATTCTCTGTGCTTGGCTGCTTCTTGGCACTCAATATGTATTAATGAAGGAGGGAAGGAAGAGAGGGAGGAGGGAAGGGAAGGGAAGGAAAGGCAAGGCAGGAAGGCAGGAAGGAAGGAAGGAAGGAAGGAGGGAAGGATTTTCCATGGAAGATTCACTAAGATCATGCAGAGAAACCACAGTGTCTGTTACATAGTAAGACCTGACTGAATGTAACCTCACACACAGAAGAGTGCCAAAAAATAGCACCAAAACCAAAACCAAACCTCTGAACAACCAGACTACATATCATGCAAAATGAAATGTTTATAGGTCGTTGTCACCCTTAAATGCTGCTTTTTAGGCTGAGTCATGCTTCTGGAATAAGCCACCACCGATGTCAGTTATTCAAAACAACAAAGGCTTCATTGCTGCTCATTGCTGTGACATTGTCAGTGAGAGTCAAGCTCATGGCTGCTCCCCACTCCCACGACTGCCTTGAAGCAGTTAAGTACATAAACGTAAACATGATATGCGTCATTTCTGCTCAATGCCCATGGAATCAGAGTGAGACCACTCTGTCCTAGCCAGTGCTGGCTGCTACGACAAACTACCATGTATAGATTTGGTGCCTTAAGCAGCAGATTATTTTTTTCCTAACAACCTGGAAAGCACAGACAGCATCAGATCAGCACAAAAATTGGGGGAGACCCCTGGCTGTGCCACGTATGAATACTTTAGTTTCTAATTTGGAAGGCTTAGAAGAAAGAGGAGCAAGAATGGTAGGGGGTGGTCTTGGGAGCTCAGGGGAGCGCCTCCAATGGGTAAGGTACTTATCTCAGTGTCTTACCAGCGCATGTGGCTGGTTCCTTATCAGCCGTTGGTAGAACTGGGCCTTGACTGGGCATGATACTCCATGTATCAGACATTCTCTGCAGAGCCTCACTTTACAGATAAGTTTGAGAGAAGTCAACAGACTTGTGCCAGTTTACACAGTGGAACAGCGAGAGAGCTCTAGACCCCTGACTCTAGGTCTGTGTGTAAATCAAATCCTCTCTTCCTGTAGCTCTTCCCACCATTGGGGAAATGGCAGCCTAAGTCAGGGGCAAAAGCCAGCGGTGAAGCCCAAAAAGGTGAGGCTCTGCTTCCACCTTTGCAGTCCTGGACTGGTGGACAGACCCAAGGCATTCAAGCATCAGAGGGCTCAGCAGCCTATCAGATTCTTGAACTGCCATCCTGACAATGTGGGAGGAGGGAAGGTGGCCCTTTCTAGAAAAGCCTGGCCTGGGGGTTTGAGCCACTCAGAAGGCTAGATCTATAAGTTGCCTTTGCCTTGCTCTGCACTTTCTAGCCTAGAAACCAGGTGTCTGTGTCAGCCCTGCATGTGATGCAAGACCCTGAAGCATGGGGATTTGCCAGCCCCCAGCACATACCTGTCCTCTCTCCTGATCTGAGAGAGGCAGAGAAGGTAAACAGAGAGAAAGTGCAAGAAATAAAGAGAAGGAGACAGAGCTACAGAGAGATCCAAGCCACAGAGCTAGAGGTGAAAGACACAGAGAGATACATGGCAAGGGGGCGGGGGACAGGTGGACACAGAGACAGGGAATGTCAGGTGGGGAGAGGGAGAAACGGAAAAAGTGGAAGCGAGGAGAAAGAGTGATAGATACAGGACAGACTGGCTGGTGGTGTGCATTACACACAGTGACATGGGGTGGCAGCGATGATATGCCAGTGACGAGATCTTCCATGTTTGTGTATGAAGCTGTAAAGGGCCAGGGAGGTAGAAAGAAAGAGGAGAAAGGCAGGTGAGGCCACGTGCATTGGAGGGTGAAGGACTGGGACACACAGCCTCTCTTCCTGGCCCATGTGGCTCTGCTTGTTACAAAAGGAAGCAGAGATGCAGGCTTGGACCCCCGCTGTCCTCCCTCCAGGCCCCCCCACTCTGCCAGACAGCTGCCCCTACCCGGCCCTTGCCTCTGAGCCTTATTTATTGCTCCAAAATCTGGAGCCTGGAGGAGTTGATGCCAGGAAGCTTGCGAGGAAGTTTCCCTGTAAATCCTGGACTTGGCCCCCAGCCATGGCCGCTGAGCAGGAGCACCACTGGGAGAACAGACCTTGATTTGTGCCACGGCAGCTTTTTAACACGTGGAGGGTGGTGTTTTATCTGAGATTCCTTCCTGCTACCTAGAGCTTTCAGTCTCGGCCTTATTCCTTCCCACTGGAGAAACGCTTTTAAAAACCCACACAAATTTCCTAATTCAACTCTGTTAACCAGAGTTAAAAGAGCTCAGGAATAAAGCAGCTCCTGATTATTAAGAATTACGGAGTTGGGAATGCAAGGATGACGTCATCCAATCCTCGCACAATGTTATGAGGAAGGCACTGTAATTTCTCCCTTTGACAGGCGGGGGAACTGAGGCTCAGGAAGGGGATGAAACTTGCCAGGATCCCATGCCTGGATGCTCCAGAGCGTGACCTGTCCGGCCGTGTCTCCCAGTCACTGTGCCATCCTGCACACCCAACCCCACCATACAGATGAAGACACGGAGGCTCCTTGGGTCTGATAACTTGCCCAGAATCCCACTGAGAGAAAGTTGTAGAAAGAGGATTTGTACTTAGTTTTGTTTGGCCTCTGCTCTTACCTCTTGTGTACTGTGATTTCAAAGACAGAGATCACCTCCAGATGTGGTGCTCCATGAAGTCGGCAAACTGAAAACTCCATAGAACAGTGTGTATACTTAAAAATGGGAAAGACTGGGGGCGCCTGGGTGGCTTAGTTGGTTGAGCGTCCGACTTTCGCTTAGGTCATGATCTCATGGTTAATGGGTTTGAGCCCCGCGTCGGGCTCTGTGCTGACTGCCAGCTCAGAGCCTGGAGCCTGTTTCAGTCTGTGACTCCCTCTCTCTCTGACCCTCCCCTGCTCACGCTGTCTCTCTCTCTCTGTCTCCTAGAAATAAATAAAACATTTTAAAAAAAAATGGGAAAGACTGGGGGCGGGGGGTGGCACCTGGCTGCTGTAGTCCGTAGAGCATACAACTCTTGATCTCAGGGTGGTAAGTTCAAACCCCATGTTGGATGTAGTGCTTAGTTTTAAAACTAGGCAAGATGGGGACACCTGGGTGCTGAATCAGTTAAGCATCTGACTTTGGCTCAGGTCATGACCTCACGGCCCATGGGATCAAGCCCCTTGTCAGGCTCTGTGCTGACAGCTCAGAGCCTGGAGCCTGCTTCGGATTCTGTGTCTCCTTCTCTCTCTGCCTCTCCCCCGCTTGTGCACACATGCTCTCTCTTTTTCTCTCTCAAAAATAAATAAACATTAAAAAAAATTTTAAGGACAAGATAGTAAATTTTACATTATCTGTGTTTACTCCAATTAAAAAAAAAAATTTAAAGGAAAGAAGAGCTCCAGTAGTCACCCTCTTGGGCGTGGACAGTGCACCCTGTGGGGTAGTGCCATTTTTATGGTGGACTTTCCCCTAATACCCCCACTAACCTTCCTTTTCCTCCATCTTGTGGCTTCCCTATGTTCCTGGTTTTTATTACTTTGTGTCTCCTGTGGGCACGTGGCCTTGTATTTCCTGCCTTCTTCTGTGTGCCTCTCTCCTTCTACCTCATCTCTTCTCTTTATCTGCCTGTCTATCTATCTGTCTGTCTGTCTATATCTGTCATCCATCTATCATCCATCTATCTATCTATCTATCTACCTATCTATCCATCTATCTATATCCCTATCCATCTATCATCTATATCCCTATTTATCCATCTCTCACCAATCTATCATCTATCTGTCTAATTTCAAGTCAACTTTCCTAAGACAGAAGATCAGATCGGGCAGCCTCTTCAATCTGATTCCCCGGAAACAGGTCTCAGATGAAGGTTTGCCTTGCAGGGAGTTTGTCGGGGAGCTTATAGGATTAGCACCATGGAGGAGCGAGGACAACAGGAGTCGGCAGAGAAGTGGAGGCACCATGTAGCCTCAGCAAAGGCCTCAGCCGACCCCATGGCACGCTCTGGAGCTGGGATGAGTGTTCACAGTTGTTCCTTTCAGGCAAGCAAGTTGAGTCTTTATACCTGAACCCTGACCCATCGCTGGCTGTGGGGTACCCTTGGGGGTGGGGGTGGCAGGGCATGACCTTGAGCAAAGTGGCTCCCTTCCACTGAGGGATATTCCCAGAGAGTGAGTCAGCTGGTACCCATTAGCTACCATCCCTCCCAGCAGCTGAGGGAATTAGAGCCTTGGTCTTGAAGGAGAGTTCTGGTGGTGCCTCACAGCTGCCTCTGCTCTTAGCCACTGTCCAGAACAGAGCAGCAGGGCCACCTCATCTGCTCCTTGTCCCCCCTGCTCCATTTTACAAAGGGCTGTATTTGCCCCAGGTGCTAATTCCTGCTCCAATCAGGTGTGACTAGGGCTTCGTGTCATATGTTGTGGAACGTGGCAATCGCATGCAGGACCAGCCTGAGGCTTTGCTCAGAAGGGGCACAGCACGGTCTTCAAGGACCCTGGCAGTTCCACATAGCCGTAAGACCTCTCCAGTTTCTTAGAGGCCAGGAGAATTCCTGTATTACAACTTATTCTTACTATTCAAGATGTGTTGACTTAGCTGTTACAAACAGATATCTAAAGAGACTCTGAAGCTGATCTCCAAATAGCATGATCCTTCCCCCTCTGCTCCACAGTCATTACCCCTTGGCGTCCTCTGGCCCTAAAGTCTGGCAGTGGGACACTGAGGAAGTGTTGTAAGAGTACAGATCCCTCTGCATAGTGCCCCAGCCCCTCCTGAACAAGGGCCACCTGTTTGTTGCCAGCCAGTCTGCCATTTAGAATTCCCAAATTCCTCTGAAGTTCTCCTGTGGACACTTCTTTTTCCTTCTACTTTGTCAAGGTCTTTCTTTCTTCTCTAGCAATTTTTCTCCATGAAATTAAAACAGAGGTGGAGACACACATATGCTACACGGTACTAATATAGCACCGTCAGTCAAACGCCCTCTCTCCCTGCTGCAGCTAAGATGTGGCAAGGCTCCATTCCTCTCCTTCCCCCTAATTGATTTCCCAATTCAGCCTCCTGGGATGGTGCTTTGGCTGGCTTTCTGAGTTCAGCCTCTCAACCTTAATTTAATGCTTCTTGGGTGGTGAGAACTTATGCTTCCCACCTACTAGTTGGCATCTGGCTGATTTTCTCAGCCTGAGGAATTTAGTTTCATTAATGTTGAACCTTTGTATGTTGCATTTGGGTTGTCAAAAGTGATGCCATTCCCAGTCCTGAAGAGAGACCTTTTGGGCAATGTTGGCATTTGGAGGGGTCCAGTTGTGGCTCATAACTAAGATTATTAGCAACAAGATTTGCTCTGTTGAACGCAGGAGTCAAGAGGCCCTGGCTGGGCATAGCTGGTGGATGCTAAAAGCAGGTTGGGTGATTCAGAGTCTGCTTAGCTCTGCCAGTCAGCCTGGTGTGAGGTCTTGGAGTAAAATTTTCCCATCTTCTTTTTCCAGGATTGAGCCAGAATCTATTCTTAGAGCAGATAACTTTTCAGCACTGAGTTGGCGAATGTTTATGATTGGTTTTTCACACATCCTTCCTGGACAGGAGGCAATTTTTGTTGTAATCACAATTTAAATATAAGGTTATAATAACCCAAAGCACCTTAGTAGGGCTGCCCTGATAGAAGACAGAGTGACACAGTGGAACATATTTTTTCTTCTATGTATTATTTCAACTCTACCCTCTTTAACCAACATTGGTTGTTCACTATGAGTAGCCCATATTACCTGAAGTAAGCCACTGGTCTCAGTCCTTACCAGCTTGTTGGCACAGATAAGGTTATTTTATTTATTTATTTATTACAAATAGTTTATGTCAATTTGGTTTCCATATAACACCCAGTGCTCATCCCCACAAGTGCCCTCCTCCATGCCCATCTCCCCCCTCGCTCCCACACCCATGAGTCCTCAGTTTGTTCTCAGCATTAAAGAGTCTCTCATGATTTGTCTCTCTCCCTTTCCCTCACCATTTCTCCCCTTCTTCTCCCCGCATGATCCTCTGTTAAGTTCCTCCCAATCCTCCTATACGTGCAAACATATGATATTTGTCCTTTTCTGCCTGACTTATTTCGCTCAGCATAACACCCTCAAGGTCCATCCATGTTGCTACACATGGCCAGATTTCATTCTTTCTCATTGCCAT